>NW_013667187.1:31901-69983 GCF_000517525.1 Limulus polyphemus
CACACACACATTACCATATTCTGTCACGTTGTCACCCTCTTTTATATACCAGACTACCCTATATCTAGTAAATACTAGAGCATTCGCCAAGGTACAGGATAGTTCTAGAAACGTGGCGTCACAGTAGTCAATATTATTTATAACCAATAGAAAGGCAAAATTTTAATCTATCAAACGACACATCATATTACTTTATTTTCTGTACAGAGCATTGTCTATTACATTGTTCAATTTCAAATTTGTTCTCACAGAAATTACATCGATGAGCTTAGCTGAATTTTTAAAGACTCTTATTACATAGTTAAAAACCAGAACAATTAAGAGAGCTATACGACATTATTTAATTTCTGTAGTGAATATCGGTGTATTGAAGACATATAATAATAATACTAGAAATAAACAATCTTACAACAGTAAAACATTGTTGTTAGTTAATTAGACACTCAATATTTTGCTTTATAGGTTCTTCAGGAGCATTCACTTAAACACAAACCATTTATTTCTAGCTATAGGACATTGTTTGTTTTTTAAGTGTTATTATTCTGTGTTATTAGATGCAATATTTAATTAAGTAAAAAATTATTTAGTGTAATAGTACCATTAGTATAAAAAGTAGGCTTAAGTTTCATCGACAAAAGAAAGAATGACCTAGGTAAGTACCATATTTCTCATTTTTCTTGTTTATTATTATTATTATAAAAGTTAATAAAATGTGAAAATTAGAAATTTATGTCAGATAATGAAATAAAAATATTAATATTAAAAATTCTTCCCGAGGTATGCTTGCAAGTAGCTTGTTCATTATGTAGTTCGATACAGTAACATGAGCTGCACATTGGCCGACTGATTTACAATTTGTGTGTTAGCCACCATTCAAGTCAATAAAACAAAATGATGTATAAAGATTTATAATGTTAGGAGCTTTAAGTTGTGTAGGATAAACAATTGTGATTTCCTGTTACAATATGCAGTCATTCTAGAAAGAAAAAGTTGTAATATAGATTTATTTCCTAATTTTATATGGTGGTTATGAGATTGGTCAAATCTACCAATCTCATATATTGTTTTGGTAGAGAAAAATAACAGATAAAAATAAAGTTTGTTTGAAACATGTAATATTTATTCAGGAGGTTTTAGAGATTATGCAAATGAAATTTGAAAGTTTTCAGATGAAGAAAATATTTCTAACCTAAATATGAAAATCACTTTGCACTCAGAGCGGTCAGCACTCTGACTCCATATATATATAAATAATATTTTAGTAAAAATACTTTATTAAAAATTCTGAGATTTTGATTACAAAAGACTTGTAATGTTTATTGAAAGCTTGCCAAATTTAATAAAGCTACATTAAGTACTTTGAGAGTTGTACTGTGTGTACCTTCATGGTTACATGGTGATTGCAAAATCATATAAAAGCCATGTTTTATCCTCCCCTATACTGGAACAGATGTCAGTGGTACTTTTGCTGGTTTCACTTATACCAAAACAGTTTCTTTGAACTCCATTTACCTTAACACTAAATTCATCATTGAACATGAAAATAAGAAGCAATTATCTTTTCTTAACTTTGACATTATTAGATCTGACACATCCCCTGAAATTTTGGCCCATGAATCCAAACAAAAATCAATATACTAAGAAATCTTATAAACACAACTCAAGAGTGCTCAACTGACTACATGGATGAAAAAATTTATCTTGTAAAGCATTCCATCATTCATCCAACAAATTTCCACTAATTACTGTCAAAAATTTTTACACAATCACCAGAACAAAAACCTCAAAACTCAACTGAAAAACAAAAGTGATACTAATAAACCAAACAACAACACAATATTACACTGCAGTTTCCATTCACCATGAAATCAATTCAAAAATAATTCACACTTGAAAAAATATTGCCATTAAACATAAAATTTCTGTCGATTTCCAATTCACTCAAACTCGGCCCTAAAATAAAATCATTACTAAATAAAAATTATGTAGAATCACACAATACCAAATCATTTTTAAAATAATGTACAATAACTGTCCAGAATTCTACATTAGAGAAACTGAAAGAAAATTAGAAACCAGAAACACTGAACACAATAAAAAACTCCCACGTTTACCACAACTGAAACTAAAAAAAAACATAATATATCTGTTCAAAATACTGTAATTTTGAACAAAACAACCCTACTCTAAACCTACCCCTTGGCATATCAAGCTACCTTTACTAAGCAATTTTCAGTCATGTGATCTCTATATTTCATACTTTATACCTGTGTCTATGTAAATTACTCATACCTGATGATAACAAAAGCTTGTCAAAACATAGTACATTTGTAATAAATTTTCTTTTACTACCCATTCTTTGTCCCCAAACTTTACCATCATGAATATTAGTCCTATTGGTTTTGTTGCTTTGCCAAATTGTACTGTCTAATCCCATATCATTAACTTTTTCCTTAGTCTTTCAAAAAAGTGTTTGAGATGGAATTTGTCTGCCATAATGTCCAGCTCAGTTGATGATTTCTTGTACTGAATGAAGGTCTCCTAGACAGGAAGGTGATGTGGCAGATGATAGGTACACTTAACCCTTTCTACACGGATCACGGGTCAAAGGCCATTTCATCGTGTTTGTTGACTCTCATTCAAAACTTTATTTAACTACTATTTTATGAATTTATGTCAATAAGTTTGGTATCAAACTGTAGATTATAATTAAAATTTTAGTGTTATACATTATTTAATTTCTTAATTTAAAAGTAATATATAAAAACAAACACCTAAACATCAACTCTTTTGAGTCACGTGGTTTGCTGAATATAGCACTGGTTCAAATTAGATGTTTCTGATGTCAAAATACAAAGTCTATAGTTTTGTACGAATTAGCAACTCAAATTACTGATATTGACAAGCTAGAATATAAAATAAGAACCTCCTATGTTTTCAATTTGTTGAGATATCCCTCATGTACCGATTCAAACAGTGACCCCCCCCCCACTAAACTTTTTCCATTTTTGGAAATTCTCTCTTACATACACTTAATTCTGTCTATGACATATGAATAACCAATTGAAAACTCAAAATGTCCCCCAGTGGATTTCTCAGCTATTTTATCATGATGTCATCTCGTTCTTTTGATACAAAACTTCAAGGTATTAAGTTGAGTCTTTAGTCTGCTCGAAATTTAATATTTTTTTAGACCCAAATACAACTTAGTTATTAAACTTGATAAATTATAGTGGAATTCTATGGTATCAATATAATAATTTATAATTTTTGGATACTTCAAATGTATATATATATAAAACCTTAAAAAATTATTTTCTTTCACATCCTTCACGTGCAAAATTTTAAAAGTTTAGCAACCTAAGCAGCAAACAAGTTCAAAAGCTGTAACTAGAAGAGATAATTGTTTGCTTTACTTCTTTATTTACTGTTCTGTGTTTTAAGGAAAATAAGTTTAAGAAGTTATATGTAAATAGTAATAACCTATATAGATATATAATGTATAATAATTGAAATGTGACTATATTTTACAAAATACTAGTCCACTAAAACAAAGCCAAGACAGGTCACAGTTTTATATTATTGGCAACGGTAATATGAGTGCACGGTGCCATGTCATTGTAACTTCTGTAATGTTAGCTGAGCATGGATGAAAGGTCAATATAATAAAAATAATAAATATATAACGTTATGAGATTTAAGCTATTTAGGGTAAACATTTGTGTTTTCATGTTATCATTTGTAGTCATTCTAGAAGGAAAAAAGCATAATTTATATTTATTTCCTAAAGTTTTTAACAATGGTTACGAGAATGGTCAAATTGAACAAATCTATACAGATACTTGTTGCTGAAAATAATATATAGCTTTTTTTCTTAAGAAACATTTGATATCTATCAGGACATTATAAAGATTTTGCATGTGAAATTTGAAAGTTTTTGATGCACAAAAGTATTTTTTATCTTAAAATGAAAATTACTTTGCATGTTGGATAGGCAACATGCAAAAAGAAAAACAGGCATCAGAAAAACATTGCTTAACAAACCTTAAGACTTAATAAGAAAAATGTCATAAACATACACTAATTTAAAAGTTACAGCATGTAAACTATAACAAGTACAAAATGGTTATGAGGTTGGTCCCAGGGACTGAGCCTGTACTCAAAGAGTTAATGTGCTATTTTTTTATGCATTTGACTTAAAGATTGTAATAGAATATTTAAAAGGAATGTCAAAAAAAAAAAGATTTGCAATCTAGTGGGATTTTTATCCCAAATATTTGGTCTAAAAATTATCCTGTTTACTCTCTCAACATGGGGTTGGTCAATTTGACTGACCAAGTGACCTCTCTGTACTCATTTAAAGTCTTTATACACTTAATACTTCTAACTTTCAATTTAGTGTGTATATCTTCACAAAATTTGGCAGTCTTTCAGTTAATATTACAAGTCTATTAACATACAAAAAATCATTTTTTAATGAACTATTTTTAATAAAATAAAATCAAAATTTATCTATGAATATATTGAATATTTGTTTTGAATAGTCTGTGTGCAAATTAATTTTCATGTTAAAATTAAAAATATTTTTCTTCATTTCAAAAATCTCAAATTTCCTTTGTGTAATCCCTAAAACCTCCTAAATGCATTTAAACGTTTTTTTTCAGTAAAACTTTATAGTTTAGGTGTTATTTTCTCTACCATACCTCATACCAAATTGGTCATTTGGACCGACCTCGTAACCACCAAAAAGAAAATGGAAATAAATCTAAATTACCTTTTTTCTTTCTAGAATGACTTCAAATTGTAACATGAAACTACGCTCGTTTATACTAAGTAGCTCTAAGTTTGTAACAGTATACAGCTACTTATAATTAAGTTTTATCGTTTTATTGCCCTTTGAACTGTGTCTAACTGCTATCTGTTCTATTATAAGTTGTAAATCACTCAGGGAACCTGCAGCTCATGTTACGCTAACAAATTACCCTACCCACAAGCTACTATAAGCTGCATGAGTGTGTGCCTCATGAAATATTTTTATAGTAATATTATTATTATTTATTTTACCTAATCTAATCTTAACAAACCTTGAAAGATCCCTATTTTTACATTTTAGTTACTTTTATAATTATACATAAAGAATAAACATGAAAAACTGGAAATAAAATACTTAACCAATCTTTATTTTTCTTACTGTCAGTTTTCAAAGAGAGTTAACCCTAATTTTTTTATACTAATGATAGTAATGCACTTAATAATTTTTATTTAATTAAATAATGCACCAAAGAATATTGACTAATAATATGCAAAAAGTAGACAAATCCCCTTACCTTCCAAAAATTTTCTGGCTTTCTAACTATGCGACATGAGTCGTTACAAATTCATCACCTTAATTGTTAACTTTCTCACGGGAATGATGTTGGTACTCTGATTGAAATTTACATCTAACTGTTCAAAACATAACATTGTACAAAACATCATTTGATAGATGAAAACCTTGATTTTCTATTGGTTATAGGTAATATATGATTAAATGTAAGAGAGAACTATCAACAAATCCTGAAAAAGAGGATGTGACAGGTGGGTGTGGTCTGATTTTCTATTTGATAGCTCTGTAACCAAACAAAATTAAAGACTACAAAACAATATGGTTTGTCGGAGCAATGATGATAGTGAGTAATTTACATTTAATTTCATACTCTTCCAAAGGGTAATGGATAAAATAGAGGAGAGAAGATGCCAAAAGAAAATGTGTCATGTATGTCACACTCAGGGAAATTCAGGATTTTTTTAAATATTGCCTTGTAGAATTAAGAACTTAAACTTATATACTATTAAAATATTTCACACTATTCTAATTGGTATAACATAAATAATAAAATATTATTAGTAGTTTAATAAAATTTTAAATGTAAGATGCTAAAACCTTGTGTCATGAGCAGTAAAGAATATCCATTAAACTGCAAAAATATTAAAACTATACATGTAGTTAGCATCTTTTTAAATAGATCTTAATAAAAAGTATAGTGCTATAGTATTTTTATAACCTATTAAAAATATGAACAATGAATTAAGAATTCATTTTCTTCTATACTGATAAATTTCAAATACATACCTTTTTGTTCACTCCAGATAGCTTACATATTCCCATATATTTCTTTTGATTTCCTGTTTCTACACAACTAACAAGGTCATCAGTTAGAAATCCTGAAGTAAGAGAAAAATACAGGTTACTCAAGTTATACATTTATTCGCTGTTTTAAAAACTTTTTTATATTTTAAAAATATTGTATTATAATTAACATTTTATTTATTTAATGTATTTCAAATAGATACTACTTCTAATATAACATATTGATTCTTCTAGTTTTAAAAAGAAAAATTTGACTTTTTTGCTCTTCCACAGAGGCTCCTATCTTCTACCACCTATAATCAAGTATATATTACCTGTGATAGAGCATCAGTAATACCTTACAGTTAATCTCTCTCACCAGCAGTTATGTAATATTATATTCTACTGAAATCCACATGGAACTGTTACCACGTTATAAATGGTTACTTTGTCCCAAAGTTCATCAGCGGTAGAAGGGATATATACAGTTTAAGAAACCATCTGTTGTACATACATTCTACTACTGCTACTAAAATGTTTACTTACAATATGATTCCTTACCTCCAATACAACTTTTAACTAGAATATTGTATGTTGCTATCATTTAGCCAATTTGTCCATGCAAACCTTTTTTGTATATTATATAGCTCACTTGCTTATGAAATGTTTTATGGTATTTAGAAGTTGGTTGGTAGTTAAAGTATTTTAGAAAAACTTGTTTAATTTCAATAAGTAATGCTGTTTCATACTAATAAGGTAATTTGTTTATAATTTTTTGTTACAAAGTAGCTATTTTCTTGGAGGAAGGCATTACAAAGTTGACATGTTTTATGGAATAGATTTTGTGTCAGTATGTTTAAGAAATGTTTTTTGGTATTATGTGGCTGGCTTTTCTTTATATAAACATGCATATACAGGGATCAAAATATTACATTCCCAAGGAATTTAACTTTACTTGAGGAATTTCATCTTTTTAGTTAGCTTTCCCACTCGGGAATGCATGGTTAATTTGTATTCCTTGAGTTATGACCAATGAGAGTGAACATACTGCATGGAGTTAATAATTAAAAAATTCATGAGGAAATGCAACCTTACGTGATGGACTGTAATATTCCTGATAACTTTCCCTTGAGTTAATGTAATTTTATTTCATTATATCTATCCCTGATACTTATTCCTTTTTTGGTAGTATGTAAGTAAGATGCTTAGGAAATACTAGCTGATGTTCAGCCACACAGGGAAGACATAAGGGGCTAGAACCCATGTGCATGTCTTTTAGCATCTATTTGTCTTCTTTGCTTTGTTTCTTCAGGAGATTTATTTGATTGTATCAATTGTTTTCCTTCTGCTTCAGTTATCTCCATTTTTGATAAGTTTTCTTGATTTTGTTGTGCTATTGATCTACCTTTTCTTTTTCTTGATAAAGGACATTTTATTTTTTTTTGCACTGTTTGTGAACTATTTTTATTTATATTCAGAATTTTAGTTTTGAATTTATTTCATATGTGGTGTTAGAAGTATTCAATTTAAATGAAAAGCTGAGGTGGTTTGATGCTGTAAACATGCCAACTTTTAATTCAAATGTTAACTAACATTTCAAACCCCTGATTTAACTTATAATGCTATTGAAAGAGCTTGCTGTAAATATGATCACATAAAAATCATATAAAATCCACCTCGATTTGGATTTAAATGCAAGACTCTCATATGAGAGTCGAGCGCTTTAACCACCAAGCCACTTTGACATCCAGTATTAGAAATCCAGTGTTAACAAATGTCAATTTAAAATATCATGGTAGTCATGTTTTTCAAAATATTGAAAGAGCTTGCTCTAAATGTAATCACTTATTTAAAATAAATTATAAAAAATCCTAACTGTACTAGTATTTGAACACAAGACTTCTGCTAGAGGTTTGGGCACTTTAACCACTGAAGCAGTTTGAGCATTACCAACAGATAGTGGATTTTTTTAGCTATATATAGCTTTTTGGTGCCAGATCACTAACTGATGCACTGCAAGGTCAAGGTACTCATGTCATGATCTTTCACAGGTACATTCAAAACTTAATTAAATAACTTTATTGTCAAAGTATGTCAACAAATTTTGTATCAAATTTATAAGTTAGATTTCAGTGTTATTTAAGGTTTAACTCTCTCAATATGGGCTCAGTCAATTTGACTGACCATGTGACCTCTTTGTAGTTGTTTAAAGTTTTTATAGACTTAATACTTCTAGCTTTCAGTATAGTGTGTATATCTTCACAAACTTTAGCAGTCTATCAGCTAATATTAAAAGTCTTTAACAAAAAAAGAATAATATTTGTTAGTGAAGTATTTTTTATAAAATAAAATACAGATTTATCCATGAATATATTGACTACTTGTTTTGAATAGTCTGTGAGCAAAGTAATTTTTATATTAAAATTAAAAATACTTTTCCTCATCTCAAAAATCTCATATTTCCTTTGTGTAATCCCTGAAACCTCCTAAAGGAATTTCAAACGTTTTTTTCTCAGTAAAACTTTATACTTTATCTGTTAGTTTCTCCACACTATCTCAAAATGGGATCGGTCAATTTGACCAACCTCTTAAACAAAAAAGAAATAAATCTAAACTAACTTTTTTTTTCTAGAATGACTTCAAATTGTAACATGTAACTACATTCATTAATCCTATGTTTATAACAGTATACAACTATTTATAATTAACTTTTACTGTTTTATTACCCTTTGAATGGTGTCTAACTACTATCTGCACCATTATAAGTTGTAAATCACTCAGAGAATGTGCAGTTCATGTTACACTAACAAATTACATTACCAACAAGCTACTACAAGCTGCTTTAGTGTGTGCCTCATGAAACATTTTTATTATAATATTATTATTATTTATTTTACATAATCTAATCTTAACAAACCTAAAAAACGTTTGAAATGCATTAAGGAGGTTTAAGGGATACACAAATGAAGTTTGACATTTTTAAAATGAGGAAAAGTATTTTTAATTTTAATATTAGAATTACTTTGCACATGGACTATTCAAAACAAATACTCAATATATTCTTGGACCAATCTTTATTTCATTAAATATACTTCATTAAAAAATGTGTTTTTTTGTATGTGAAAGACTTATGATATTAACCCACAGGACTGCCAAATTTTGTGAAGATATAAACAATATATTAAAAGTTAGAAGTATTAATTCTATAAAGACTTTAAACAAGTACAAAGAGGTCACATGGTCGGTGAAATTGACCAAGCCTGTGTTGAGAGAGTTAATATTGCTTACATATCCTCTGTCTGTTTTCAGAGAGGTCTCTGATATAAGGGAATGTGGCTGTATGTCTGTAATTTTCCTCCTCGTTTTTACTATTAAAGTTTACATTACTCATTTTCTTTTTTATTAAGCTTTCTGGGTATCCACTGTTAAGGAGGGTTTTAATGACACGTGTTTATTCTTAGCTTTTTCAGTACAAGTATTGTTCATTTTGAAAGCTAGGCATTCTATTTCACGGGTCATAACATTGTTGGGGTGATATGATATATAACTGAATTATTTAAGTATATTTGTGGGTATATGAGTTATGTGTCTTAATAATCATCACATCAAAGAGAGTTTTTTATCCATTTTTATTTCTATTATCAATCATATTACAGAATGTTGTCTGTTCAGGTGGTTTATGAATTCTTGAATCTTATCTGTAGTGTGTGGCCATATTATGAATGTATCATAAACATATGTCAACCAAATTTTGGGGCACAGTGTGGCTGTTTTAATTGTGTTAAACTCAAAATATTCCATGTAGAAGTTATTGAGTACTGGTGACAATGGTGAGTCCACAGCTAGGCATTCTTGCTGTTGGTAGTATTTGTCCTCATGTGTAAAGTAGGTTGCACTGATACAGAAGGTTAATGTTAGTACATAAGAACAAAATAATAATAATAATAGAAAAAAACAGCAATTAAATAACATATGAGAGACAAAAGAAAAGAATAGAGAGAGGAATGGTCAACCATGTTGACAAATATCACATGCCAAAAATATACATATAACAATGAGATTCATCACTTTATGGGTACAATACTTCAGTAACATGAAACAAAAGCTACACCTTGTTGATGATGATAAGGCAAATAAAGTCAAAAAGCTTTTAGCAATTAATGGCATTGTCTACAAAGAAAAGAGCAAACAAATTACATTTGCACAAAAGGTTTCAAACAAAAGTAACTTCATAAGAACAGATTAAAAAGAGGGTACAAATCCATGAAATATAGTGACAAACAGACTAACACTCAGGAAGAGCAATTACAGCTTAAAAACAAGGTAATAAACTTCCATGAAAGTAACAAGAGAAATTATGAGCATCAAAATAATGAAAGAGTCAAATAAAATAGAAACTATAGAACTGTTGTGACTGGCTTAGAAATTTTGGGAACATAATACTTCTTTATAATTCTCATAATCAGATTTATAAAATTGCACAGTTACGAGTGACTGAAGGTTTTATACTTGGGTGTTTGTGGAAGATCTCCATTTCTTGGTGAAACAGTGATTAAGTGTTAGTTAAACACAATAATAGAGGTAAAGAATCATATTAGACTTATAATTTTCTCTCATTTTTTTCATACTATTAATTATAAATGATAACTACAGCTTAATAATAATTAATTTACAATATTATAGTATAAAGAGAAAATAATAAACAAAAGTTTGATCATGACAATTCTGACTTATCGTTCACCATTGTTTCAATAAAAAAACATGCTTTATTAATTAATATGAAAGGTTTTTTAAAGTATAACATCAAACACATAACTTGATTTTTCCATATCTAGTATTACCACTGAAAAAGTAATATCTCCTAGTGATAAATTTTTCCACTTCTATGGGCAGTATATATCTCCCTGTATACCACTAACATACAAATTTGGAACCACCATAAAGAAAGGGTATTCTCCTCCAAAGTTTAGCAGTTTCAAGTTTTAGACAAGTAATAAAATATTAAAACATCTTTTTTTTTCATTACTGAGCATTAATAAATATAATAAAGAGAATTATTAATGAATTCTGAAAGAGAGGATGTGACAAGTAGGTGTGGCAAGAGGGGTCTGATTTTCTAATCGATAGCTCTGTAACCAAACAGAATTGAAGACTATAAAAATTATGGTTTGTCTGAGCAATGACGATTTTATAGAGAGTAATTTACGTTTAATTTTGTACTTTTTTGAGGGGTGGTAGATAAAATAGGGATGATGACACGCTTAGAGAAAATGTGTCATGTGTGTCACATTAAGGAAAATTCTGGTTTATTCTTAATATTGCCTTGTAGAATTAAGAACTGAAAACTTATATACTATTAAAATATGGATTATAAGCTAAGAAGTTATGCTATTCTAATTGGTATTACATAAACAAAAAATAGTATAATAAAATTTTGAATGTAGGACACTAAAATCTTGTGTCATGTACAATAAAGGATACCCGTGGTGATAGGGTTAAAAGAAAGTAAAAATGTCAAACTTTCGTAACTTGGAAAAAGTATATTTAAAAGCCACACATATATTACAATGAGTAATTAAGATAATAAATGTTATTAATTTATATTAAATTTTAAAACAGTCTTAAAGTTTCTATTTGAGATATATTTTCATGGTCTGATATTTAAAATGTTTTATATTTTTTTATTCTAAGCCAAAAAACCTGTTGAGTGAAGTAGTGCAACAATTTTGGGTAAAACTCCAACATGGGACTTTCCATCTGGATGTGTAATAAGAACATCAAGGTCACCACAGTTACTTTTTCCCCTTCTATACGAGCCACATGCTATACACTCCAATTCTGGTTGTACTAACCAGGCTGATTCTTGAACCTAAATTCCAAAATAGAGAACAAGTGAATAACTGTACTTACTACTAAACATTAAAACTGTATATTTGTCTTTTTTCTACTACAAATAAAACAATATATCAACAATAAACTTAACAGATTTACTTAAAAGATATAAAACTTCTGTATAAATGTACTTACAAATACAATAGAACAATAAAAACTTGATAGCTACCCTTAATAGAACTACCAAAATAGCTTTTAATTCTAGTAAAAATGACCTTTTAAGACTAAATAGTTTTTTAGTAAATTGGACATTCAACATTTCACTTTCATGAGTGTTCCACCCAAACACAAACTGTAACTGAAAGTACAAATATATTTCTTAAACCAATTAAAGTGTGCTGTCAGTTACAGTTTATGTTTTAGTGAAGCACCACTTAATAACAATAATAAAAAAATTATTCCAGTATGTTATACATAAGATAGAGTTTAATATTATTAACACAATAAAAAAACAAACATTATAGATTTTTGCAAAATTTTGAGAAATCACTTTTCATCAGAATTTACAGGTTTTATACACTATGGTAATCAAAGTGCTATTTAGCCTTCATATATACATATACCTTCAGGATAATAAGGGAACTGTTGGTCTATCTAGACTGTCCTATCCACTATAATAAAGTCTGAAATGAAAATGACATATGACAACCTTTCCATCTCAAGTATCATCTTAGTAGCCCTCCTCTGAACCCTTTCAAATATTTCAATGTCCTTTTGAAGGTAAGGAGCCCAAGACTGAACACAGTACTACAAATGTGGCCTAACCACTGACATATACAATGAAATTATAACTTCTTTAGACTTGTATTCAATATATCCACAGATACAACCTAAATGCCTTTTTGTCTTGTTACTAGCAACAGCGCATTGCATGGATGGCTTAAGAGACTGATCAACCAGAACAACAGAATCTTTTTCTTTCGTAACACTGTTAAGTTTAATCCCCCCAAAAATTATACACATAATTAAAATTGTGATATCACAGATATATTACTTTGCATTTACTATAATTAAAAGCCATCTGCCATACATTCATCCACCTCACCAAATAATCAAAATCCTTTTGTAAAGCAGCAGAATCCTCCTCACAGCAAGCAATACCCAAAAATTTAATATCATCAGCAAATTTATATAATTTATTGACCATTACTTCATCTATATCACTGATATAAATCAAAAAGAGCAAAGATCCTAACTCTGAGCCCAGAGATACCCCACTTGTGACATTAATCCAATTTGACTGAACTCTGTAACAGCCTTCTGCTTTCTTCCACTCAACCAGTTGTGTATTCAATGAACTAATCTATCCCCCACATCTACAGAGTTAACTTTTCAACAAGCCTTCTATAAGGCACCTTGTCAAATGCATCTTTAAAATACACACCTGTAGCTTCATCTACATAAGAAGTAGCTTCTTCAAAAGACGTCAAGAGATAAGTAAAATAAGATTTTGCTTTAAAGAAACCATGTTGACTATCTGACAAATTTTAAACCTTATTAAATGATTTTGCAAAGCATCTTTTATCAGACTTTCAAAAACTTTTCACACCACTGACATTAGACTAATAGGCTTATAATTACTGGGACAATTTTTATCATCTCCCTTGAAAATGGAGTAACATTAGTCAAATTCCAAAGTAGTAATAAGTGGGTTCACACATCCAATCCTAAACCTCCCTCATAACCTTTTGGTAAACACTATCTGGCCCAAGAGCTTTATCATTCTTTAAACTCCTCAATTTTTTCTTAAGAAGCTGAGAATTAATGTAATCACCTTGCTCAACCTTGTTGCAATCTAACAATGGTTCAGGTTGAGGATTGTTGCTTAAGTCTTCATTAGTAAAACTAAGGAAAAAAGTAATTTAATATCCCAGTTATCCCATAATAATCAGACACAGACCTTCCCGTATCATCCCTCAAAGGTCCTACTTCTATCCTAACATTTTGCTTACCATGAATGTACTTAAAGAAACACTAACTATAAATTTTTACATTTTTGACAAATCTATTTTCATAGTTTTTTATTATTTCCTGTTTGATTAACTCTTTTGACCTTCTATAATCCTCTACATCTCCCATCATTGCACTCAATTTAACCTTTTTAAATTTATGATGATTTTTATATAATTTTTATCCCTTATACCATATGTGTGCCAAATTGGTTTTTTACTTGCAGCCACATATTTTTTTCTATAATATTTTTCTTGAATATTAGAGAATTTATTTTTAGATTTTTTCCACATTTGATTGTATCACAGACTAATTCTTGTCCCATCCTTTCAAAATTCACTTCTTTGAAATTTGGAACCAAAATCTCATTTTTCCTCATCTCCATATGCAACAAAACATTAAACATAATTGAGAAATGATCACTTGCACCCAAATGTTCCCAATCTCCACCCTATCATTTCACATTTATTGTTAACTTCCAATATAGAAATGGTATTGTTCCTAGTACGTTTTATTACCAACAGGTTGAAGAAACTATCTTGAACAGTATTTATAAACCTGTCTCTCTCATGATTTGACACTTAACATTTCTCAGTTTATCAATAGTTGTAATTTATCATTACTACTAGAAACCTGTTTCTACTGAATCAATTTTACTAACTAGTAAAGCAAAAACTATACAGGTAGATTGACTAACACAGGAAAAAATTGTAAGACTTAGTTTTAATATAAAGAGTAAATCACTATGTATTTATGGATAGGACTGAGAAGTTATTTTTATTGCTTTCTTGGGCGAAGTAGAGGTTACTTGAAGAACTGAAAACTTGAAGTCTTACAAAGCCTTTACACATAAAAAAAACTTATTTCAACAATAAAAGTTTTTAACCCAAAACATTTGTAAGAGTAAAGTAATCAATTTATATCAGTTTCCATATTTTGCAATACCAGATTTTTCAGTTTTCAATACTGGGTCATTCAATTTGACTGACCACGTGAACTCTTTGTATTCATTTAAAGTCTTTATAGATTTGATACTACTAACTTTGAATATAGTGTGTATATCTTTATGAAATTTAAAAATCCTTCAGTAAACATAATAAGTCTTTTACATCCAAAAAACCATATTTTTTTTGTAAAGTAGTTTTAATAAATTGAAAAAAAAAAGATTTGTCTGTGAATATATTGAGTATTTCAACACTATTTGTTTTGAATAGTCCATGTGCAAAGTAATTTTTACATTAGGACTAAAAATACTTTTCTTCATCTCATTTGTGTAATCTCTAAAACCTCTAAAATACGTTTCGAATGTTTGTTTTCAGTAAAATTTTATATTTTATCTATTATTTTCTGTACAAGGTTGGTCAGTTTGACTGACCATGTAACCACCAAAAAAAATTGAAAAAAGTTCAAATTACTCTCTTTTTAGAATGACTTCAAATTGTAACATGAAACTACATTCATTTATCCTAAGTAGCTTTAAACTTGTTACAGTATATATACATCTATTTATACTTAAATTTTATTCAAAACATCATCCTCTACACTTGTGTTTCTACAACAGGCAGTTATCTTCATACCATGGACTACAATGACAGAGTAACTAGATGGATGTCACTCCTCACTACAAATAATACTGTATGTCAACGTTAATGGGTATCACAGATACTGTTACACTATCCTGCCTTTAGTTCACTGTGATTTTTTTTAAGAGTCCAAGACTTGATCAATTTTCAGACATTGAATGCTTAGGTTTGTTGACTATTCTCCCAGGAACATTTGTTGAACCATCTGCAAGACACGACAAACTACAGCAACATTTTTATTATAGTGTACAGTGCCAACTTGGGCAATTGGTAAGTAGAGCTAAGTGATTAGTGGAATTTGCTAATCAATTATCCTCACAAAGTTAATCTATTTTCAACTAGTTTTGTTCTTAGACATTTTCAAACTACACTACATTATATATCTTCAGTGTTTCCACTGGCAGTTACCATTTATGGGGAAAAAAAATTATGTCGTGAAAATTTTTGGTGCAAGTTTTTATAAAGATAATGTGAACATTTCTGTCCTTGCAAATAGTTAATGTCGAAACAACCATGCAGTTTGTTTATTTTTAAATATGCAGTGATCTGATATAAATCAAATAAATTGACATTCAGATAATGAAAACATTTTGCTATCACTGATAATTGTAATAATGTTTTATTTAAAAATATCATGACTAAATTGGATATACTTAAGTAGCTATTTATTTATTTTTTTTGTTTTAGAGCAAAACCACATTGGGCCATGTGTTATGTCCATCACAAGGAATCAAACTTTGGATTTCAGTGTGTATGTCTGTAGACTTACCAACAAGTAGCCAGTTAGCTATTTTATTTCTGTTCATTGCTTGAATCTGATACATATCAAAATAGTATTTAATAAAAAGGATTTTGGTCATTAGAATATTTTGGTGTTGTCTACAATATTCACTAAACCTAACTCCTTTGTTATGTCTTCTCATAAAAGAAAATTTCTGTAGTTTTCAAATAGATATAACTAAATACACAAACATTTTATGAATGAAAGGAACTTTTAAACCATAAAAAAATTCCCAGCTCTGTTGTTTCTTCTCAAATCTACCCATTGTTTACTTTGGTCAAAAAAACTTACTATAAACTTTCCCCTTAAACCATAAACTATAGAACAAACAACTTTATTGACTCTACTACAACTTCAAAATCAAATTCTTGGTCTACCAAATCCTATTTAAACTTACTTTACAGATGTGTGCTTCATTAGTAAATTATCAAACCACTTAATGCAACATCATACTAGGGTGTACAAAATATAAGCATATAAAGAGAAGGGAAACACTTGCAAATCAAGAAACAGATAATATATTATCAAGGGGTCACAGTTTCTCATCAAAAGTAAGGCTATTCTCTGGAATGGGTAGAATAACAATTTTAAATTAGAACCCTTGAAACAGAATTAACATAAAATTCCTTTGGTGAAAGTGATTGCAAAAGAAATAAAAAATAACAAGTTGAAATACTGTCTTCAAGAATAATAAATTAAGATTAAGTTTCTAATCCTAGCTGTTGTGCATGAAAATGTGTCACATACCAAATAAATACAAAATCTTTAACAAGCTAAAAATGTGATTAATTGCATTCCATGAGTTTCTCCTTACAAATTTACACAAGAAAACTACTGTACTAAACTACAGAATCTTTATCGATGAAAATAAATATATTTCTTTGTGACATTTATAAAAACATTTTTTAGGGTAATAAAGTTTATCACCTTAAAATAAAAAGTTGTTTGAACATCTATTTAAGTACCTTAATAAGAATAGTACGTTGTTTAAACGATGTTGTACTTCGTGACACTGATTACAAACCATAAAAAATATAACAGATTAATGTGATTACTAGTAGGTAAAGATTAACATAACTTACATACACTTAGATCTTGGGATTGAGTTTACAATTCTATATGAAGAAATGTATCAAAGTAATGAAGATCATGTAAACAACTACTTTTTGGCAATCAATCACATGCACATTTTAGGTGCATCTTTACTGTACAAAGAGAAAATAAACTTAACAGCAGACGTACTTCACTTGTTAGAGGTAGAAGAGAATGAGATTATCAAGGTTATAAAATTAGTCACTGTTTTCTACACAACATTCTAATATGAAGTGAGCCAATGCCAATTCAATGTATCTCTATCCTTATCATTTGTTTGTGATAGCACATTAGGCCAAAAAACAATTCTGTGATTAGTTAACTACCAGGGAAAATTAGGGCAGTTAGGATTTTTATTTGTTTAATTAAACATTATTGCTGTGCAATATAACATACTATTATCAAATATTTTTCTTACATTCTGTTAGATGAAAAATTAAGTATTTTTAGTTTCATATTTTGTTCTTTTAGTAAATATGCACTGTGTTGTTTTTTCTCTTTCTTATGACATATTTACTTCCTATAAGGCCTATGGGTTGTACAGGCTTAAGTCCTTGTTTCTAATACCCATTTGCCAGAATAAGACTTTCAATTAAAATACACTAGAGAAATAGTACTCGCTGTTGATTTATTTGCACTATAACAAAACCTCTTCATAATAATTCTTTACAGGATTATCATTCATTTACACATACCATATTGCATTTTTAATACACACTACGAAGATATAAATTAATAGAATAATAATTTTCAAACTAATTAAACTAAATTAATAATATAAATGAAGTGTTCGTTTTTCTGTTGCAGTAGTATGTAGGCATTGTTGAAATTCTAAGCCTTTGAGTTGTCGTGAAAGGAAATAACCTTCTTGAATTATAAATAGTTATATACTTTTAATACATTAATACCATCCATAAAATAAAATAAAACCCTAATTTTCCTAACTTTCCATAAACATGTTATTTCCAGACAGTGTACAATCTGAATAACACCTTATGTGTTTTAAAAGCATCATAGTTAAACTTTTCCACAGAACAGATCAATAATTGACCCGTACTTGCAAAGAAAGTATCTGGCTATTTGCAAAAATATTGAAAGAAACAAGAGAACAGTCTATGGTCATGATATGTGAAAGTATAGGTATGATAAGCCTATTAACATTTGTGCATTAAGTTACTTCTCTGGGAAGCTCCTTACTTAGTGATGGCACCAAGTGAGACACATGCTGCCAAAGAAAATTAGCTATTAGTGCTACTACACTTATTAGTAATATATAGATCACTGCATGTATCAAATTATCTTAAAAAATTAAGAGTTGTTTGGAGTTGAGATACTGTGAGAAAATGTTACTCACAAAATAGATACTACTACAGTTTCCATCAGTAACATAAATTAATTATCCACAAGGCTTATTAACAAAAACTAATGATATAATAAAAGCACAACTATCTTTAAATATATCTAATATTATTATGATGTGGACTTTTTACCCAATATGATTTCATGTTGGTGTTGGATATACAAGATTGTTTTGTATGAGTTATTATTTAGTTTGTTTAGTGATTTAAATATTTAATAATTATTTAGTTTTCATAACAAGAGTGTGCAAAAGCAATTATTTTAAAGGCAATAGTTATGACAAATTTTGTTACGTAACTTGGTAAGAGTTGTACATTGTACATGTAGTTCAATTGTTGTAATTTGACATCACATTACTTGAACTTCCTGTATTTTTATCATTGCCTTAAGTGAGTGTTGTTACATCATAGTGTCTCTTAGTATGCAGAAAGTTCAAGGTCTCAGTTGGGCAATCTATACACATAGGTGACCAAGTGAGCACAAGAAAGTTATGTCAGAAAATGTTAAGTAAGTGAAAGTGAAGTTACACTGCACGACTGGTAGTTTAGCTGAAACAGGCAATATTTTAAAATGAGTTTCACAGCATAACAGAGATAAGGATAATAATTTGTCTTGTTAAAGGGTGTTCTAAAGTAATTGAACCTGTCTTTGTGGACTTTAACAGAAAGGAGACAATTATTTGAAGTTCTGGATACAACTGTGGTAATCAACAGGATAACATAAGTGAATCTGTTGCTGATTGTACAGTAAGAAACATAGTAGAGAAAAATAATTTGTCTTGTCAATTGAATTCTAAAGTAATTGAATCAGCCTGTGTGGACTTTTGACAAGAAAAGATAATTATTTAGTTTTAGATACAACTGTAATATCCTATTGTGTAAGGACTTTTTGTACATACGTTTTACTTGTTTTGAATATATTGTTTTAAAACCAATGGATTGTGTGCTATCCATTTATTGTTCAAAGTTATTGCCAACAAGTCATAGATACCTACTGTAAAAGAATCCCAGCCCATATACAAAACCTGATGACTGGTTCCAATCAACGATACATTTTGTAGATAGCTTCCTTATGGAACTTGCTTATGTTAATAACAGGGGTGAAAATGTCACTAATATTTATACATATGATCAATTAACATCCAGTTACATTCTTTGGACATTTCTGTAAAATAAAATATGTAACACTTTTAGGGATGGGGCCTTTTTCCAAGGTGTTGAATTACTGCAAAAAAACATTTTTTCCCTCTAGGTCTTATTGCAATCAAAGCCTATTTATACATAATTGATCCCGGAGTATGTTTTTATAATATTTTTATATAATATATATAAAATACAATGTGTTTTTTGTTTTGTTAACATAATAAAATGACTGATACTTGCAAATTTTAATGGTACGTTTTGTTACAGTTTATTCAAGATTGATTCATAAATTTACACTTTTAATTTATTACATTTAAGAGGCTGACATGACTAAGAGGATTAATAATCTTGCTTTGCAAGTATTTGCCCAAAGGATAAAGAATTGTGGGCTCAAGGTTTGCCAGTGCCAGATCACAAATTCATGAAAGTAAGTGGTGTGGCATTACAAACATAACACATATATAGTATAAAAAAATTATAGTTTAATTACAAATAAAGAATAAATTTTTGTAAATTATAAGTAATAACGTAACACAACGTAAAAACAGTAATTTTACATCTTATTCAACAGTAAACTTACACTTTTAAAACTCAAGTCGGCCAAAAGTTGGCAGTGGGTAGTAATGACTAATTGTCTTTCTTCTTGTTTATCTCTTCAAAATTAAGGACAGCTAGCAAAGATAGACTTGGAGTAGCTTTAGATGAAAATAAATGAACACCACCACCTTATTCACCATTAAAGGATATAGTTGTATAATTACATAGCAAAAACATAATGTAAAATAATAGTAAATTCACCCTTTAAAGTAAAGTAGCCCAAGAGTTGACAATTGGTGCTGCCAGCCAGTTTCCTTCCCTTTAGGTATGATGGCAGACAGTCTTTGTAGTTTTGCCATAACTCAAAAACAAACAAGCAAATATAACAAACTAGTGACTGAAAGGGATGAATATGTTAGATGTAATTCGGAATTGAAATCAGAACCCTCAAATAACTAAGCCATACTCGCTCAATGCAGAAAAAACTAATTAATAAAAAATTAATAACGAGAAATCATAGAAGCAATATCTGGATTACTTGGCTAGTTGGAATAATTAAAAATAGCAATCAGTGGAAAAACTAATTTTGAGTTGTTGATTATTTTGTAAAATTAATCTCTTTAATTATAATTCTGAGCAATAATGTCACACTAATCGATGTAATTGATATTCAGAGATAATAGATTATACCTATAGATCAAGTTAATTTCTCAGCCCTACTGGACAATCAGCACTGGTGATATGCAAAACTATGGTCATCACTGTGAAATGTTATCATTTTCTTACACTGAAAATAAATTTCTGATATATACTTATCACCTCTCACACTGAAAATGATACCTTCTGATATTATACATACCCTCACTCACACATTAGCTAGAATACCATGTTGACTAGGTGGAAGAACTGGTGTAAGATAAAACAAGAGACCCCCTGCAGAAAGAATCCACAGAGAATTGAACAGGTGTGCTCTGTAATTGAATGTAAGCATACATGTGGGGGACCACACCACTTCTGGAAAAGTATGCTCTTTGCCCTTGAAGGCATGGAGTGTTGTGAAATGGGCAGCAAAAAGGATTGGAGCTATTAAAGGAAAGACCTTGTAAACCAATGTATCAGGTGTAAATAATCAACGTGGGACCCACTCCATCCTCAACCACACAAATATGACCAGAAGCAAACTAACTTCAGTAAGATAAGAGTCACAAATAGTATAAAGAAAAAACTGACACAAATAGGTAACTCCAAACCCAGACTGGAAAGCCAATGGCCAATTCACTTAATTTTTAAATGGAGGAATTCAACAAAATATTATTAGGTTCCACATCCTCTCCTCGGTATTGTGAAGTGGAGGACCCCACGTAAGATCAAAACCAGTATATAAAGTTTATGGTGGCCAGAGAAAGTGGACCGTTAGTAAACAGAGTGCTATACACCTAGCAATCAGATTACGATGAGGAAGTAAGTAAATGCCATCCGTTGGACAAACTTCCAAGTCAACTCTAGGAGACAGGAAGTATGACAAACCAAACACAGACTTACGGGGCTGTGTCTAAGCCTCAACTCAACATTAGGAACAGGAATTAATCCTGTACATGGTATTAAGAGCATGAAAATAACAATTCTTACTCAACTGTAAGAGCAGGGAAGAAACATTATGAGGAGGATGTGAAATGGCTACTCAACTATAAAAACAGGACATCATACGCACCGCAGGTGGTATTACGAGGTGGAAGAAGTCTCCTGAGCTCAACCGTGGAAGCAGGAAAATGAAACATTCTGCAACCAGAATTACCAAGAATGGGGCATCTACCAGCATCAACCATAGGAATAGGGTGTTACCTACCTGAATCTGTTATTACAGGGAGAATCCAGAATTGGCTGGTCCAGTTCTCACTAACATCAGTACACATAGGATTAAACCTCCAGGGGATAGAAGCAAGGAGAATTCCCAGCTTTGCCCTCTTCTCAATGTAGTGGAGTAATAAGTAATATAATGATGTGTGTTCTACACTCATGAGGAAGCCTCTATGGTCCACCACCCCAGCAGGTAGGAACTGGGAAATGGTAAGGACTCCCAAACTCCACTTAATGAAGGGAGAGGTAATAGGCATTGGGGAGTTTGGAGGAACATCACAATGGAGAAAGTGCAATGGGTGACTATGAAACCCTATTTTG
This sequence comes from Limulus polyphemus, assembly GCF_000517525.1. Classification (NCBI taxonomy): domain Eukaryota; kingdom Metazoa; phylum Arthropoda; class Merostomata; order Xiphosura; family Limulidae; genus Limulus; species Limulus polyphemus. Next base: position 54,525 of record NW_013667187.1, read on the forward strand.
AAAAGTAGAATGCTCCCAATTTATTCAATTGAAGAGGAAAGATAAGACAGGGAACATGAAGCCAATGGTTCAAAGGGAGGTTGGAAAAGGGCAAAAAGGATGACACTAAGATCCCAATCAGGTACAGGAAAGACACAGTGGCATTCAAAAAACACGAAAAGACCAGAACACTGGGAGAGGATACAACCCAGAGAAATTTGGTAAAGCAAGATGTGTTCCACAAGGCTGTTCTATAATCAGAAACTGTCAAAATGAAAATATCTTTATCGAATCACCAGGCGAAAAACTGGAAGGACAGAAACCATGCCAGAGAGACCAATGACAAAAAGTAGTTCAATGTTGTTGGTAAATGGACAATGTAGAAAATCAGACCAAAGGGGAGGGAAAGAAGTAACATGTGGTGTCAGATCCTGTCTTATTGCAAGGGCCCTGACAAAAGTCATGTGTAAAGCTGGAGGGTGGGAATGGTAGGATGGATGACATCCAAATGATGTTGACAAAGGAGAGAAGGAGACTGAGGGAGGGACATAGGTGATAATAACTGTAGAGGCCTCAGGAGAGGGAATCAAAGCTGAGCCAGCCAAAATGGAGTTGCCAAGAGAACTTGACACAGAGTGGTGTGGATGAGGGAGATTACTTTGGGGAAAAGACATAGGCTGGAAGGCATAAATATGAAGGCCCCTTCATTCCTGACTGAAGGCATATACCCCTAAAGCCTGAGGATGAGGAACCAGGAAACCACATAGATGGTAGTTTGTTGTTCTGAAGGGTGGCAAAATACATCTTTGTGTGTCATTCCCAGGCAAGAGCATAATCATCAGAAAACTTGAGGATTTAGAGACCATTCCTTAGGAATGACCTTGTGTGGACGTGTAAACCAATCCACAACAAGAGTCAAAGCACTGGGAATACAGCAAACCAAGAACTGTAACCAGAGCTCATGAGCCCAGAATAGAAACTCCAGTCTGAAAACAAAGGGACCTGAATTTTGGTACCCCTTGCTTGGGGATGTATATATAGAAATGTTGGAATACAGCATAACCAACTTCCCCTTCAAAAGATAGAGGAAATAAGACATAGGTCTGGAAAACCCCCTTGTGCATGAACCAAAAAATGATGTGAGGATGGAAAGATGGGAACATGAAGGTATGCATTCACTCTGTCAAACTTGGTCATCCAAAGACCTGGAGTGAAAACCCAACAAAAGGACAGAAACCACTCCATGGTGAAACGAGGAGGATTCAGAAACTGATTTAGATGTAAGAGGTCGATAATGGGTCTCCAATCCCCAGTTTTCTTAGGGACAAGAAAATGTTGAGAGTAAAAACCTAGTTAACCAGGAAACACCATTTCAATAGCTTCATTGAGAAGAATGTCTCTCACTGCCTTGAACAGATGACTGCTTGAGACAGAATCCCCTGGAGGGGAGTAAAGAACTGGAGACATGGAAAGAGAAGGTGGTGACTGGAATTGAGGAGGGAGATCCTCTGACAAAACCTGCAGAACCCACAGATCAATAGTGAAGGTCTTTCAAATGTTGACAAAGCAATGTAACCACTGGGTAGTCACCTATACCATTGTCAACGTTCTTGATGGGCACAGGAAAATGAGGATAAGGATGAGAATGTCAAGCTGCAGGTAAAGGATGAGATGTGGAAGTGAGAGAACTGGAAACAGGAATAGGATAAGGAGCTGTGGAGGAGGAGGGTTGTGATAACTGATTAGCAAGGGTCTATAGAGAAGTATGCAACCTGGCCATGTCAACATGGGATTCCAAAGTATCAGGACAGCCCTCTAAAATGGTGTTATGTAAAAATGGAGCCATTCTTAAGTTCCTGAGGGAAGATGGGGAGACAAACCCACACAAGCAGTGCATCTATCTCTCCAACAAGTCTCAACAACAAAGAAGCCAGTTAAGTAGGAAAAGGGCCAATGAAGAGAGCCTCATCAAAGTTAATCACAAAATAGATCTGGGGTCTTCCAAAAAATCATTGGGAGAATGATGAAAGGCCTTGGACAAAAGGTACAAAGAGGAGAGGTAACTCAAAATGTTTGTAAGTGTAAGACAAATCTTCAAAAATTGTGCCTGTGAAAATGATACAAAAGCCTCAAGATTCATACCCTAGAGGAGTAACAACATACCTAATTGTTGGGAATCGAATAAGGATCTGAAAAGCGATTAAATGCTAAAGCATGTTGGTTAGAAACTCGAGGGAGTCAAGACTTACTAGCCCCCAAATTCCACTGTGATAAAAACTGCTATGCATGAGCCTCAATGTCAGGTGAAGGGGAAACACAAAACAGTCCAAGTTAGGGATCTCACAGAAAAGAGAAGGATAAGAAACAGAAGAAACATTCAAAATGTGCCAAACCTGTGTAATTAATTGGTTAAACCTCCTCCAAATGTGCAGAACATGGCCATATGGCAAAAAAAGAAGCAGGAACAAGGTTGTCTAAATCATCTTGAACATTCTAATCAGCCTGAAGAGGTGCTGGCCATTGTGGAGAAGAAGGCCCAGACTCCATGTAAGAAACTAACTCCAAACAAACCAAGGTTTATTTAAAAAAATAAAAACAAAGAAAGTCCGAAATATCATGAAAAAACAGTTGAAAACTGAAAGCGAGAAACATGTCCGACAACTCATAATTGTGCCAGTTGAGAAAGTGAGGTTCACAAAAAAGTCGTACAGAGGGAATCAGCTACTCCAGAAGAGTATGTCATGCTCCTATTGGTGGAGGATTTACACATGCTCTATGCATGCAAAATGAACAGCTTGAAATTATGGGGTATAATGCAGGAATATTTATTTTCAATGCATTATAGGGCTACGGAAGATCGAGAGAAGCTATTGTGTGAGAGGAGGTATGTATCACATCAGAAATATTACAATTCTTGAGCATGGGCTTTTACATCATTGACAAGCTTACCAGACAAGAAAGTTTTCATGCAAGATTGGGCTTCTGCTCTTCAGCCCATGACAGGTCAATGGATTACTACTCTCTCATGAGCAGGAAAATCATCAGATATGAACCTTTGTTTGGTTTAACTATATAGTCCTTTATTCACCACTAATAACCTGAAATAATTTTGCAATTAATTATCCATTATTATTCAGCAAACTAACTTGTTATTTTTCTATTTATTAATTTCTTTTCTTTAACAAATGTGAATATCAATGAAGAAAAGATGATGTACAGTATTTTTGTAGTGAGTAAAGAACTATACATCTAAAAAAGCAGCAAAAAACTGCTTACATTCTGTTACTATAGAACACCTACTATATTTATTTGCTTTGTTTGCTCTTCCAAACAGCAATGACGAGCTGTGAGTGTGGTAAAACTAGTCTTTTGCAGTGGGAGTAGCGAATTAAAGGATAGATTAGCCCTTTAAGCCATCTTTTATTTACAAAAATTCACATTTTGGTGAAGAAAATAAATCAGCAAATAATAAAATATGAACCTTATATAGCATGTGTGGTCCATCCCTGTTTGTTTCCTGTAAAAACATCACAAATAACTGACATCTAAAACATCCTTATCCAAGTAATTTGCCAAGAGTGTGAACAATCCAACAGGCCCAAGTTTCAGATCTTCTAAACATGATGTGTAACTTTGTTTCTGCCATAAATTATGCAAAAGGCAGGTACACTAAATAATAACCTTCTATTCTATGATAGAAAGATTAAAAATATTTTTCTTCATCTCAAAAATCTCAAATTTCATTTGCTTAATCTTTAAAACTGCCAAAATACATTTCAAATGTTTGTTTTCAGTAAAACTATATTTAATCTGTTATTTTCTCTACCCTAACTCTATACAAGGTTGTTCAATTTGACTGACCTCGTAACCACCAAACAAAATTTGAAATAAATCTAAATTACTCTCTTTTTAGAATGACTTCAAATTGTAACAAGAAACTACATTCGTTTATCCTATGTAGCTTTAAACTTGTTACAGTATACATCTATTTATATTTAAAGTTTATTCTTTTATTGCCCTAGAAGGTGGAAGACTTTCGAAACATCATCCTCTACACTTGTGTTTCTACTACAGGCAGTTGCCGTCCATTCATGAATACTCTGCCTAAACAGAACATGAAAATCACTTTGCATGTGGACTAGTAAAAAAACAACAACTCAATATATTCTTGGACAAATCTTTTTTTTAGTTTATTAAAAATACTTCACTAAAAATATGATTTTTTGTATGTGAAAGACTTACAAAGTTTCTCAAAGTCTGCCAAATTTTGTGAAAATATACATACTATATTAAAAGTTAGTAATATCAAAACTACAGAGACTTTAAACGAGTACAAAGAGGTCCCGTGATCAGTCAAATCAACTGAGCCAGTGTTGAGAGAGTTAATAGATAATTTTTATTACTGTAACTTTTTGATAAATTTCCAAAAAACAGTATGCTAAATTTGTTGTGAAAGTACTAATATTCTTTAATTGAACCACTTATAAAACCTACAGTATTGAAAATTTCACCAGCTTCTTCACGGGACATTCTGTCTTGTATCTCATCAAAATATTTTAGTCCTATCTGCTGCTGGCGAGACAGCTTCGCTTTTGTTTTCAAATCTTTTAAAGTGCGAAATCCCTTGAAATACAAAAAAAAAGAAAAAATAATTCTATGCCATTGGAAACTTCTAATACATGTAATAATGGTAACTATTTCAAATTAAACTGTTATATTTTACAGAATGTTGTTCATGTTAACAGGTTTTCCACCCAGCTCATTATGAAACATACTGCCCACAGGGGAGAAGTGTGACAGCCAGATAACTTAACCTGGGCCCAGGCGTCTTATACAACTGTACTTATTCATTCGCTGGTAATATGTCACATGTGAAGTGTTGTCATATTGGTCATCTCAGTGAGCAAACCTCTTTGGGTATGCTTCCACTTTTTGGCTTTCACTGAAAAAAAGTTTTGTTAAACCATTCCACTATCGATGAAAAAGGTGAGGAGGAAATATCTGTCAAAATCTTTGCCAAGTATGTGAAAAGGAGCCTTTAGTACATCTAAAGCATCCATTATGGAATTCCAGTTATTTTTAATCCATATTACAGATATAAGATAATGTTTTGATAAAGTTTAACTAATAATGAACTATACATTTTTACAATTTTAACACATACATTCCTCTATGATTCATTATGTAGGTATGTATGTATGTATGTATGTGCTGGCAAGCTTATTGTACAACCAGTCATCTAATAATCTTCGAGCTACTGTAGCCAATTTACTAGGTTTGTATGATGTGCTGCAATGCAAATTCATATGTCAACATACCTTACAAGTATTATAAGGAATTATATGCAAGGTACAAAAACGTTTACTTTCCACAACAGCTATAATGTAAGTCATACTAATATACGTAACATAATGTCATTATGTACTGATATAGATGTATATAATGCCATTTTTAAACAGAATGTTTATAACATACAGACTTGGGAATATATACATATTACAAAAATATGGACTCCTTTTCTTTCTTTAGTGGATAAATTTTCTAACACATGTTTATACAGAAAAGGAAGAGATGCCTTTAAAGCACAAGGCAACACTGAATGTTAGAGGAGGTAATGTACCGTATCAAAAACACTAATTTTGATTAATTAATCAATTATTTTACTTGACACTAATCAATATAATTGCTCAGAGGTAAGTGATAATATTGAGTTAATTGCCCAGTCCTATATATTATTGGCAAAAACTTTCAGCCCTCCATGCATTGTTCATAGTATTTTTGTGTCACTGTGCAGTACTATCTTAATTGATATTTAAACTGGGCTTAATCAGATGCCCAATTTCACATTATTGGCTCTTGAAACAACATGGTGTAGATAAGTTGTAAATGGGTAATTACACTTCTCTTTAACAGTTCTTTTTATGTGAATTATTTTTAGATCATGAAATTTTGAAATTATATAGGACTATAATAAGACAGGTAATAAATGTAACAAAAGTTGGATTGAAAATTAATTTAACTATGTATTTTTGTATGAATAGTACTGTTACATATTATAGGTTACGCAGTATTAAACGCAGCACATCACTCAGTATATTCATGAATCCCTTTCTCAGGACCTCACTGGAGGACTAGTATAAAAACAATTTTCCTGAGCTGTTTTTAATCCCCAATTTGCTCCTGCTCAAACAAGCTTTGTAAAGGAAGCTCCCAACCAAGCCTGATTAAACAGGGAGAGAAATAAGCAATATATAAAAGGAAAATAAAAATAAACTAACTTTTTATTCATTAATAACTTAAAAACAAACATGTACATTACACTTTTTAAATCAACTTTTACGTAATTAAATGGCTACTTATGTTTGGAATCTTTTATTAGTAAACATGACATGCATTAACTGGTTTAGAATTATAAGGTACATAAAAAATAAACTTATTTATAAACAGTTTAATATAAATATATAAAATTCATTAATTAGTATAAAACTCGTATGAGAGATAGAAGTCAAAACATTTAAGAAATAAAAACTTTTCATAAGATCCTGTGTGGTTCATAGTTTGAAACTATGTGCACTATACTCCAGTCAGCATCACATAATTTAATTAATGAGACATTTTTATACCTGTTGATATTAAAGTTTGTCAACTATGCACATATTAAATATTTGTTTAATACCTGCTGTACCCAAAGTTCAGCAGTGGAAGGTCCTGCTCCCCAAACCTTTGTGAAAAGACCAATGGCACTGTTGCGTTCACTACAGCAAACCTCATCGATTTTTCTTAAATGTCCACTCTGAATTATTTCCCATATTTTGTCTGCGAGTTGAGTTCCAATGCCAGGCAAAGACCTAGCTTCCTGAAAAGCAAAAATAAGTACAAAACAATAGACACATGATTTTAAGAAAACTACCCCTTTTGATAATTTTTCAAATTAGGAAAATGTTAACTTCCAATAAAATATGTTACCTCTACTCACATGACAGCTGGTAGAGGGACCAGTGTAACATTACTTAGATGAGCCCCCCTTCTGAAAGCACAAAAGAACCCTATGGGTTGTGTGAATAAAGAGTATGTAAGACACACACATGTGAGATCGCACCACTTCTGAGCCAGGTATGCTCTTTGCCCATGAAACTGATGTGCTGCAATAAGGGAGTAATTACAGGAGTCACCCCAAAAAATTAAATGAAGGGACCCCTGGTGTAGAGTGGCTATGGTAAAGCAGACCATAATGGGAAGTTCTACCTCAACTAACACCAACAGTACTGTGTTAGGAATATCTGGCCCATGGTAGAAAGAGGGTCTTTTACCATTCACCTTAGACACATAAGCTAGAAGGGAAGGATATCTCCATTGCAAGGACCTACATCATCATGTGTCCAACATAACCAACACCATTAAACCCTGGAAACTGATATCTGGAGGATGGTAGAAAGGCAGACAGCAATGATGTAGTTCAACTCCAACCAGAACCAGGCAGTATTGGGAATTAATCCACATGCCAGCGAACTATATCTTCCAAAGACTGGCAGAATTGGGCAACTAAGGATATGGTAAGGTCAAAGATTTGATGGGAGGAGACTTGGAAGGGATGAAAGACATCAGGAAAAAGGGAAGAATAAATCAAACAAATCATCTGGCAAATACAACCCGTATTGGTAATTGGAAAAATATCATGGGAAAGATTCCAACAAATAAAGAAATGGCAATGGGAACCACAGAATGGAACAGTGCAAGCTACATAACAATAGAGAACCCCAACAGGATATAGAAGCTATATGAAGCAAAATGAGTCTAAAGGTGAGAAATGGAAGGGAGAGAAATAGGAGTAAAGGCAAAACCACTTTCACATGGGGCCAAAGTTTTGGGTAGGAAAGACTGATCCAGGTAGAGGATGACATAGGATTGGTGATATAATGTGCAAGAGACACTGAGTGCGAACAAGTCCGGAATGTTGATGTCCACACACCAAGAAGAGGAAGGAAAAGGTTTTTAAGGAGAGATGATATATGTAACAGGAATACATAGACACAAAGGGAGTAAGTGTGAGGGCATAGAGGGCGACACTGAGATTCCAATCAGGGAGGGTGGTAGGATTCAGGAGATGGCAAAGCCAGAAGGAATGAAACAAAAGGGTGAGGACCATTGAAATAAAGACAAAGCAAAGTGTTGTGAAGAGAAAGTGGCTGAATGATGTAAGAAACAATTACCAAATTGTTAGAATGGACCATAACCAATCAGTTCCAGAGAGGTGGAAGGAAATGAACCAAAGCTCAACAAACAGTGAGCAGTTCTAAGAGATTCATATGCAGAGATTGCTCTGTGTCATGAAGTCTCCAGTAGGTCTAGATAAACACCCCAACCTGAAAGAAGAGCATCTGTGAAAAGGTGCATTTCTGGATGAGGAGGAGGAGGAAGAGAAATACCCACTGTGGTGTTGTCTTGGTTCAATCACCAGGTGAAGTTCATATGCAGGGAAATGGAAGGGGTGTCCAAAGGATCCAAACAAGGTTCCACTGACCTTGTAAAGCCCACTGAAGAGGTTGCATGTGGGCTTAACCAAGGAGAATGAAGACCTCCAAAGAGCCCACATCCCCAAAAAGAAACAGAACCTCTCATGCAGTTGGAAAAGGAGAGGAAGAAACTGTCCAAAGCAGAAGTTCCTTAGATTGCAAGCAAAAGGGAGAAGGTTGGGCCCAGCTGAGACAGGAATTGAAAAATACCCTGAGATAAACAAGGAATTGAGTGAGGGAGAGAAAGGACTTCTGCACCTTAATAAGCCAACCTACCTGCAGCTTCTTGAAGAAAAAACTGAGTGTGAAGAAAAGAAGTGGGATGCAAAGGAGCAAGAAGCAGCCAATCATTCAGGTAATGGTAGAAATGAAGGCCTCTGGAATGGAGAAAATGGTCAAAGGCCTTGATCACTAAACAAAAAATGTAGGGAGCCAAAGCAAGCCCAAATGGAAGGGACTGGAAATGGTAAACGTAATTTTGATGGACAAAACATATAAAATGCTGGGATGATGGAGAGATGGGAACGTGGAGGTAAGCATCCAAGAGATCTACCTTCATAATCCACAGGCCAGGACTGAAAACCCATCAAAGATATAGATATGAGTCAATGGTGAATCAAGGAAGGTCAAGGAAAAAAGATGAATGGGGTGCCAATACCTGGGCATCTTGGGGAAAATAAACAAACAGGAATAGAAAACTGGATGAGAAGGATCCATACATACCACAACACCCTTGTGAAGAAGGTTGAGAACCACTTTGGACAGATTCTGGCTGAAAATGGGATACCGAGAAGGGGGGGAAGGAAACAGGATGAAGGGACAGGGAAGGAGAGTAAGAAAAATGAAGAATGAGCCCTTCAGGGAAAATCCACAGAACAAAAGGGTCTGTGGTGAAAGACTTCCATACAGTGGCAAAACACAAAAGTCTGGCCACCACTGGACCTGTATCAACCATATAGTCACTGGGACCAGTGAAGTAATTGAAAAACTGACTGTTGACCATGGAGACCCATGAAGCAGGTACTGGGAAAGGAGAGGAAAGAGTGAGGCATGACACGGGCACAGGTTCGGGAGGAGACTGAGGTAAATAGGAAGCCAATGAGGAAAGAGAGGTTTGCAAACAGGCAGATTCAACTCTGAATTATAATTACTCAGGAAGGCTCACAAAGATGTCTTGCATTAAAAAGGGAGCCAACCGCAAGTACATGTGAGAAATTTGGGGTAAACGACATGAAACAAAAGTCTGTCCTGACCCAAAAGATCACAACAACAGAGGAATCGTGTTTGGAGGGAAAGCATGGAAAAGGACAATCGTGTAAGAATGGAAGACATCAGGGCACAAGCCTCCACCAAAAACCCTACAGGGTAACGATGAAGAGTGGCCTCAGACAAAAGGTGAATCAAGGAAAGGGAATGAACAAGGGAGGATAAGGTGAGGCAGATATGGAAGAAATGATGTTGGGAAAATGTGATTGAAGTACTGGGATCCAAACCCCTCAGAAGCAGAAGAGAATCCAACCATTGTGAGTCAAATAAAGGAAACTCAGACAGATGGTAAGTCAAAACATGGGCATCCATATTATGTGGGGATCAATGCATACTGACCCCAGTACATAATTTTCCACAAACATTTTGGCATGAACTCCAATATCCAGTGAGGGGAGGAAAACAAGATATTGGGCTGAAGATATCTCACTTAAAAGAGAATCAGAGGAACCAAAGGAAATGGGAAACCAGGATGAAACATAACAAACCTGGTTGATCAACTCCAGGAAAAGAGAGAAGGCCTAAGCACATCCACAGGAGCTAAACGTCACTATGTGGCTAGGATGGGGAGGAAACAGGCTGTCAAAATCATCATCCCCTTGTTCAGTTTCCTCTGAACAAGGCATGACACGATACTGAATTCCTGATAACTATGAGTGGAAATAATAAAAACCCACAAAGGGAGCTCAATAAAAATATTATTAATGACAAGTAATATTAATGTGTATAAATGAAAAGTCAGAGAACTAAAGTGTAGCAAACTAAAAAACAACAACTAAGTTCTCCAAAAAACAAATAACTGATTAAGAATCTGTGAGTAAAGCTCAATGAAAAACTCATCTAAACATCATGAGTACCAACTGAGAAATGAAGTGGAGTTCAGCTGCACAGAGGGAGCCAGCTGTGCAAGGAGCTGTGTCGCACTCTATATTGGTGAGGGATTGTCACCTGCTAGTATGCAGCTGCATCACGTAAAAGACACGTGAGGGTTATTGGGAGTATCAAGGTTAGTGGCAAGCAAAAATTTATGCAGTACAAATCGAGAAAAGCTTTTATGTGAGAAGAGGTAGAATATTGTATCGGAATTCTCTGTTTACAGTCATGATGTAATAATAAATTTCTCCTAGTTGTGGAGAAGCGGGTGGGAATGTAGTTTAAATTCATTTTAATTCCAAAAATGTAAACTTCAAATCAGGTAGACTTACCTCTGAAATACTGTAAGTCATAATATCCCAATTAAGATAGAGAAACAAACCAAAGAGTGATATAATAAATGACAACCAATGTATGTTGAACTTTGGAACAAGAAATGTAACATACACAGACCACAACAATACCAAGTAGTATGATTAAGCAGAGATTGAGTAAAACCTAGAACCAGGATGACAACAATATTTCTCTTGAAGAATTGGGTGGATAGGACCAGCCTGTTAAACAGATTGGATCAAAAATGCAGGCACCAAAAAAAGAGAGCATTCTTCTCAACAACATACCTATTTGCCCTAGTTGCTCTTTGATTAAAAAGAAAGGTGGGTCAGATGGTATGGTGATAATTGGGTAACCGTGCACATTTGCAGTTTGATCTCAGATGATGTTAGACAAGTATACAGGGTCAACATACATAATGGTGTCTGGTAGCTGTTAGATAAAGATTCTTGGTGGACAAAACCAGTATGGACTAGGCATGCTCTTAGGTTTAAAGTTTCCACCATCCAAAACTGAAAATGCCAGCAAAGCAAAGTCAAATCTAGACTAGTCAGCAGGCATTCAGGAAGAATAAAAAAGGGTTAGGTAATCCTGAAGATGAGCTCAACAATTCAAAAACAATGCAAAGGGGACATCAAATAAGGTACAAGATAATTAAAAAGTGTTAATTTCAAAAGGGGAATAAGGGTGGTAAAAAAAAATACACAAACAAGTTGTATCAAAATGCAAAGATTATATTTTCAAGTCTAGAACTAAACTGAAAAGTACTGTAGACATGGAGTCAAAATAAGGACTTGTAGATTGAAAAAATAATTTAGTCACTATTTTCAGCTTAGTTTGTTTATTTTTTATAGTCCCTGGATGGAGGTTTGAAAAGATACTATTTGCATTTTGATTTAGCTTGTTTCTGTACTTTTTTGATGATCCCTATTCCCCTTTTTATATTAATAATTTTTAATTACCTTGTTTCTTGAGATTTTTATGTTCATTTATGGAGAATAAATGTTAAGCTACATACATGTTTTTCAACAATTTACTGCTGCATGGGCTTTTTTCCACCCAACCATTATTTACTGAGCTAAGTGATTTTGTGCCTGAAGTTTCATGTAAACATATGGCTAACAAGCATCAAGTTCAATGGAAGCCGCTCACAAGAACTTTGCACATATTATGTATTTACAGCCACATAAGTCAACTATCAATGAAAAATAATCAACTTTTTAAACAAGTCCTGGACATTTACAGCAGTTCATACACACAGTATATCTGTCTAGGTTTTGGTGCAAAATATTCAGTTGATTTTGCTATAGGTTTATGAAAGAAAAATATTAATGACAATAACAAAGTAATACTAAAATATACACTCACAATTTCAGCAAAGCCCAAAAATCATAGAACAAATCACCATTTACAAGAGTAGAAAAATGTATTATAGTAATTGTTTACTGTTAGAAAATTCACTGAAATAGTCACAGAAAACTACATAGAGACAAAGTACAACAGCGAACTCGAGAAATGATGAATCCTCAATGTGGCCGTTTCCAATTAAGGAGCTATATGTTGCACAAATTATTTTCCATTGGGCATTAGTAAAGCACTGGGTTGTTTCAATGGTGGAAAGTGAAGGACTTAGAGAAATTCTTTATGGTGATAAAACAAAGGCACTTAAATGAATTCTAAAACTACTCTATGGTGTATTCAATACTCCATTCATTACTATTATCAGTAGGGATGCACTGTTATTAAAATTTGGCTGCATACCTGGTCCAGATACCCAGCTACTAAGTTTTGGCAGGGGCTGGGTGTCAACCAGGACTGGATACTCCCCTTACCCTCCTCCCCACCCAAAAAAAACAAGCAAACAACAACAACATACATAAAAATTTGAAACAAAAACAAAATTCACGTTTATTACATTTAACCGAATGGCATGAGTAATCAACGACGCATTGCTTGAGAGTTTGCTTTTCACTCCTCTTGGCCATCAGAATTTCAGCAGCAGCATTTTCTCTTCTTGTTCTCAATTTTGTCGCTCTGCATGGTTGCAATTCCTCTTTATAAAATGAAGCGAGATGATTTCTCAGCGATTTGGTTCCAAACATCTTGGGTGACGTTTTACACCCAGATATTATGGTGTAGCAAAGGGTGCACTCTGCAAAATGATCCATCTTGTTTTCTAACACAAAATATCTCCAGACCAAGCTGGCCATGTTTACCGTTGGAATGAAAAATTACTAAAATAGCACCTTAAAATAAGTTTTTGATTAAAACAAAGTAAAATTAAACTTTACACGACAGCGAGAAGTGGTGATGAACTGAGTTGAAAATGCCTGGGGGAAACAGCAATATATATATAGGGTGGAAAACTAACAAAACTGACAACTTTGAAATTTAATTTTTATTGTGATAGATATATTGAAAATTACTTACCAACTCCATGCAATTTCTGAGGCCAGTGAAAGAAAATGCAGAAAAAGTAATGTTGACACGTTTTAGAATCATTATGATTTACTTTCAACTTTCAATGACTAGATTCAACTTCTCAAACCCTAACCCATACTGTTCTCAAAACTTCCACTTTACCCAGAAATTCAGTTCCCAAGCCATGCCTGTTAGCAACCCCTCTTGTTCTCTGAATCTCTCACTTTCAGCAGGTGGTCATTCTTTGTTGCTCAGAAACCAATTATTGTCTGTAACTTTCAACACCGCATTAGTTGACACAAAGATTAAGGGCTTAGAAGCCAATTACCCAGATTCAGCTGTTTTTAACTTTGACAATCAGCCGGAGCTGAGTATTACCTGGTAGCCCAATACCTGGCCAGCTACCCATGCATCCCTAATTATCAGTAAAATATTTGTAGCCATGTTTTTTGTAGCTGCTTGTTAAAGTATAATTGATAATAATAATAAGGCTGGAGACACCGTTATAAATATATACATTGTTTACTCCAATAAAACAAAGTATTTCCAACCAGTATAATGGTGCTTAAATGGCTTCTACATTTCTGCAATGCTTGAATGGCTTTGATGAGTTTAGAAACTTTTAGAGGGTGGAAATCTCAACTTTCAAGAATCAACTTAAAAATCACCCTATAACCTTCATAGGAATTTGTTTAGTAGCTGAGTATAGATTTTGGCATAGTATACCTATCTGTTTCTGCTGAAGGCTTCGATGCTTGACTGACTTCAAAGAGAAACTTGGTCAGTAGTGAAGAAAAAACTGATAAACTTTCCTTCTCTTTCAAGAATCAACATAAAAATATTCCTATGACATGTGCAGAAGTGATTTTAGTAGGTTTGCCCAAGATGGAATAAAATATTCATAGTCATTTTTTCTGTATGTTTGTGAAACAAGAATAATATGAATAATAATAATAATAATATGTAAAACAAATGGATGAATTTTGAATTTTGTCCAACAATTAGAAAATCAACTTTTTTTGCTATTATCAATATATTAGCAGCTTTACCCATTGAGATAGGTCTTAAATGTTTTTTCAAGAACAACTCTGCTTTTTAAGATGGTTTATGTCCGAATGTTCTATTAAAATTTTTGTGAAATTCTTGAACCATTAACCTAGTTCATGATTAAAAATAAGGAAAAATGAAATTGTACTTTGGAGCAAGTCCTGGTTGGAGCCAAGAGACATCAGTTCAAAAATGGTTGTCATATCTCCGATGTTTCAAAATACTACACAAGGATGAGTCCATGGAGGTGGCAGAAATTACCTTTCAAGGCATTATTCAACACCTGAGGGTTCCTTCTGTCCAGTTTCAGAAGATATCACCCTCTAATTAAGCCCCAGCAAAGTGTATGGTAAAATAAAACATACAAGAGTCATGACTGGACAAAACCACCTAAACACACAGTCTAACGTTACAAGAGAGAAATCATGAAGATATATTTTTAGGAGTATAATTAAACTTACCTTTAAGGATTTCACCTGACTTGGAGAATCATCACAAGAGGTATAAGGAATCGGAAAGTTTTTTTAAAAGACAGTAATGTGATGTAAGTAAAAGTTTTAAAATGTATTGAGTTTCATCAACATACAAGGCTACATAATGTCTTCCAATGACTACCATGGCTGGGATACCAAAGATATCCTCAAATGTCAAATTTGGTGAGAAGTAACTCAAAAGTTCTTAAGGAGATCTGGTACATCATGGTTAACCAGATGGAATAGCTGTGACTGCCAGTTTTTAATGTTGTCAGAACTCAGTCCTAAGAGTGTGGATTTATCATAACATATAAGCAACGTTTTCTGAGATCCTGTAAATGATTTGGTGTATGTGAGATAACAAACAACTTTAATGGGACATAAAAAGCAATCCCCTAAATAAAAATCCAGGTCAGTATGACAGGTAATGCAACAGGTGAGAAAAAGTAGTTACAGTCATTCAAAGTATTAGGTCGTCAAGAAATTAATGCCACTTTTAGATGAAAAAACCTGAACAACTTATATATCAAAACAAAACATTTATTAAATGAAAG
>NW_013667187.1:70983-74453 GCF_000517525.1 Limulus polyphemus
CTGAACCATTGTTGATATTTACAAATGTTCAAAACATTTCCATAAACTTCTTTGATATTCTTTGTGGCTATAGAGGCATTGTTTCCCTTCTTGTATTCAAACAGCATAACATGCCGAATGTGTGTGTCTCATCACTACAAGGGATTATACTAAATTTTACACATTATATAGGCTACACTAACGTGACGTTTCGGTGGTTCGTTTAATTATTATATGTTATATATATTTGGGGGATGGTTAATGAAAGTGTTCCAAAACACGACATTAATTTCTTGATGACTTAATACAGATCTTGGGTAAGAAAACTATCTGGATAATGCGTATAATTATTCAATAAAATAAGGTACGTGGAGCATCAAAAGCATAGATAACAAAAAATTTATTTTTCTTCTTGCAAGCAAAAGTAAGAAAAAATGTATCTTGAAATGTAATAATATATCCAAATCCTACTTTGTACAATGTCTAGAAAAGCTCAGGAGAGATCTGTGATTAATGTGCACATAAATGATTGATGGCTCCTGTGGCATCAAAAGGTGGCAACAAGGAAGCTCAATAAGTGGATTTTGGTTACAGTCTGATGAAATAGTCTACTTGTTGCTTGAAGATTCCTCTTGTACCAATCGAGTTAAAAGGACTGCTTCTGAATGTAGATCTGCTAAACTTTTTGACCAATCAGAAAAACACAAATTTTGTATATAATTCTGTGTTTCTAACTCTAAAACAGCATTTCTCTGACTTCAGAATCTACAAGAAATTCCCGGCACAAACTCCTTGTAAGTATACTATTTCTGATCTAGTCTAACATTGTTTCACTTAAGGTTCAATAATGTATAAAGAGAGAAAAGAAAATTAACTAAACTAAAGAAATAGTAGATGCAAAAATGCTTAAAAATATCTTAGAAGAATTTTTAATACAGTTATAAGACCGACAGAATTATTCATTTTAACTGGTTACTACTGGTTATGCAGCTACTTCTGAATGTAAATCTGCCAAACTTCTTGAGCAATCAGAAAAACACTAAAAAATTGTGTATATAATTCTGTGTTTCTGACTCTAAATGGCACTTCTCTGACTTCAGACGGAAGATGGCAGTAATCCAGAATCCACAAGAAGTTCCTTGCACAAACTCCTTGTAAGAATGCTATTTCTGATCTAGTCTAAGTGTTTCACTTAAGGTTCAATAATGTATAAAGAGAGAAAAGTGATGATCATTAACTGTACTAAAAAAAATAGTAGACTTGAAAATGCTTAAAGTGGAATTACTTAAAGATATCTTAGAAAAATTGTTAATACCATTATACATGTTATGACCAAGAGAATTTCTCATGTTAACTTAACAGACAACTAATGTCATATCTATGTTATTGAATGTAATACATGGGCGTATTAATGAACATCTAGGCTTTCCAAATGAAGAAATCAATGATTTAGAGTTAATTTTACCACAAGAAAACTTTGAGAGTTTCAATATAAATGAACTGTTCAAATGTGTTTAAATAAAGAAATTATTTTGTATTCAGCTGTTTCTGTATGAGTTCTTTCTTCCACATGTAAACTTCCTCAAGTTGGTGGCTTGTGTGCTCTGCTTACAAAAGCATGACCCAATATCTAACTAAATTTCTTTGTAATGAGTGTAAGGTCGAACCCAATGACTAAGCCCACAAGCTCCCCACATGCCCGTTACAGTGAGATTATGGAGGATATGGATGTAAGCTTCTTAGATATCCACTTTTATTATCCAGTGTCTGTGTGAAAGATATTTTTGTAACATTCTCATATTTTCCATTTTAGAATGGGGGGGGGGATAGTGATTGAGATGAGAGAGATCAATCACACATTTTCAATTTCCTGACTACTTTGAAAAAAATAAAATTATAGGAGTACATGTGATGAAATATTAAACTGAAGAATCTAAGAAATCCAAGGAACCCACTAATGGGAGAATTGACCTTATATTATTCTAGATGGATGGGAACATCCAAAACTGAAGAGTTAAAGTAGAACACCCCACTTGCTTCTTCACTTGGCAACTCACTTGTGAAGAAAGGAATAAGTAGAAGCAGGAATGGAGAAGACTAAGAAGCAGAAAAAGTCAAGGAGAAGAGTACTGCCGGATATTTCAAAGGAAGATAATGACAAGAGAAAAAATGAGGCTAGATTATTAATAAGCTCTTGCTGAAGAGCCTCTCCTGAATGAGAAATAAATTTTGATTACATTTCTGCAAAAACAGAACAATGCATAGAGGAAACATTTTCTAGGTCTGCTGAAACATCGGGAGGGTGAGTCTTGTATTTTTAAATGGCATGGTGAGATACAATTCCAAAGGTACATAAAAGCCACATGGTATCCAATACTAAGTTAGTGAGAGCTGCAAAAATAAAAAATTGATTCTGATTAAAAAATCAAGTGAATAAGAGCAGTTGACAGCCAATAACTGCACTGAAGAAGAAAGCTCAAAATAAGAGATAGACAATTCATAGTATACAGAAAAGAAAACTGATGATCACACAAATGTGAAAAACTTTAACATCATGTTGATTTCTGAGGGCATCAGTAACAACTTGAATATCTGGAGAAAGCAGAAGATATAAGGTCTCATAAAACTGAATAATCCAACACAGTACTAGCACCTCAACTGTAACAGATACATCAGATAAAAAGAAATAAGACTAGCAGAAACTTCTTCAAGATCAGTAAAAACAGACAAATCACCCTCACTCAAACGTGAATAGGACTGGGTAAAAGAATGGGCTTTTACAGCAACATGAAAAAAAAAGGCAAATGTCTTGTAAATTGATCATCCACACAATCATGAAAACCATCTGTATTAACCAAAGTGTTATCATTAGAAATCATAAGCAAAGCAAACAAAGACCCGAAGTTTACAGCACATGACTACCAACAAGAAAAATTTAGTTTGTGGTAGGAAAGCATAACTTGCATATTTTTGCATAGAGCTTGCACAATAAGTCATGGGAAAAGTAGGAGAGTGGAGAACTTCAGGGAAAGTTGACATAAGGACATTTGGAATTAAAAAGTCAAGAGATTGTTTACAGAGTAAGAATAACTGTACTTGATTTGGAAAATATATTTTGAAAGCTAGAATAGAATCACTATCATGAATGAGGTTAATGGGGGAAAAAAACTTGATATGATTTCACTTTTAAAATAAAAATTTAAGTGGATCAACGCTATAGCCCACCAGTGGTGCAGCGGTATGTCTGGAGACTTACAACGCTAAAAACCGGGTTTCGATGCCCGTGGTGGGTAGAGCACAGATAGCTCATTGTGTAGCTTTGTGCTTAATTCCAAACAAACTCAACGCTATATGCAAAAAATTACTAAATTAGTATAAAACAGAATTTATCTCTGAAGAAGGATAAAAGATCTAAACATACCAAATGAACAACAGTGTAAGAGGAAGCAGTGATTTGAGTAAGACTAGTGTTACTAGAAACATAAGTCTGG
>NW_013667187.1:74580-76702 GCF_000517525.1 Limulus polyphemus
ATAATTTTATCCATTTCATTTTAAGGGGTTAAATGTTGAATGAGCCATGACTGTACCTTTAAAGGATGAGTTATAAGTAAGAAATGTAGATTCTAAATACAACATAAAAATATTTTAACTTTCAGAAAAAAAATGACTAAAGTACAACAACCGTGCCTCCCAGGTAGTAATTTTCTTATGATGGTTTTTCAAAGCACTGATGGCTTTCTGGTATCCTAATGCTCTCCACTGATCTTTTGTATTCTTATATGTTTCAGCTAACACCTGAAATAGTAAACATCAAATCAGAAAATTGGCTGCTGTTGCAATGTTTATGACACACTTGTCAGAATGTTGGTCATTTATATATGATTATACTTCAAAAATGGTTTCAGTAAAACTGAACTTATAACTAGCTTTGTAATTAAGTCTACATAAGAATTAAAACTGAGCATTTAAATAAATCTATTAATTGATTAGCTATGAGTACCAATTACACAGATTATTGTCCCATAATATAATTGATTAAACCTCTCGATACAGGCATTCTTTTCTTGTCACAATGTTTTTCTGAGTTACATTTGAAATGTAATTCAACTACTTTCTTTTTATAGTATATGAATAAACCTGGTATAAAAATGTAGCTAATAATCCATTTTCTAATATTATACAAGTTTTAAATTCTTAGATTTTATAAGTCAATATTTAAAAATTCCTGAATTTCCCGTAGTATGAGAATTATGACATTTGCTCTCTAAGCATCCCCTTTTCTCTAATTTATTTACCACTCCTCCAAAGAAACATGAAATTTAATGTAAATTACTCATTATAATATTGTCATCACCCAGACAATGCACAATTTTTACATCCTTCAGATCAATTTGGTCACAGAGTTTTAAAATAGAAAATCAGAAACCTCTTGCCATGCCTATCTGTCACATCCTCGTTTTCAGAAATTGTCAATAGTTTTCTCTTACATTTAGTACTATGCATTTATAACCAATAGAAAGCCAAAGTTTTAATTTATCAAATAGCAAATTAAATTACATTATTTTTAGTACAGAGAATTGTCTATTTTTCTTCCAGTTCAAACTTTATTCCCAAGGAAAACACTTCAATGAGCATAGCTTAATTTTTTAATTGCTATTGTCCACAAGTTAGAAAGCTAAGAAAACTGTGATAGTTATAGGACATTGTTTACTTTTTTGTGTTATTATTCTGTGTTCTTTGGTACATTTTCCTACACTGAAATAAAGAGCAGTGATAAGTGTTACACGCTATCTTGTACTTTTTGTGTAATTCTTTTCCATAATATGTCCAAGTCTAGTATGTACTCTGTTTTATACTCTATTTCTCAGCAAATTTATGGGTGGGTCTTTTTTTGTTCACTAATGACATGATCTAAATCCAAAATTACTAGATGATCATCTTCACTACTTTCTTTACCTCTTCTAATTTTGTTAATCATCTGTTATGGATTACCTTCAGAGTTTCATACCCTAATTCTACTTAATGCATTTATGTTTGAATATTTCCTGCCAGATGTGTATGACCTCATATTTGTAATATTGTAATAACAATGCCACTCTTAATATCATTGGCCATCATAGGGGGTGCATGATCTTGATATCATGCTATACTGTTAAATATGTTTGCTCTGTGATTAAGTAATTCTTTTCAGCTTCTTCTAAATATCCATTTTCATAATCTAATGGGTGTTCTTTTCCATTCTTATCTAATTGGGATGTCCCTATTGTATAACCCAAAGCATCTGTACTTGAAACAAATGCTACTTCAAAATCAGTGTAACTTAAGCTTGGTGCCTTTAACCCTATCATCCCAAGTACCCTTTACTGTACATGACACAAGGTTTTAGTGTCTTGCATTCAAAATTTTATTAAACCACTTTTTGTTTGTGTTATACCAATTGGAATAGCATATAATCTTAGCTAATAATCCATATTTTAATAGTATACAAGTTCTTAATTATAAAAGGAAATCTTTTTAAAAATCCTGAATTCACACTAGTGTGATCCAGGTGACACATTTTGTCTTAGCATATCATAATCCCTATTTTATTCATCACCCCTTGAATGTGTACGAAATTAAGCTTAAAATACTCTCTATAAAATCGTTATTGCTC
>NW_013667187.1:77702-96557 GCF_000517525.1 Limulus polyphemus
TTGAGATAGAGTAGAGAAAATAACAGATAAACTATAAAGTTTTACTGAAAAAAAACTCTGAAATGCATTCAAGAGGTTTTAGGGATTACACAAAGGAAATTTGAGATTTTTGAGATGAAAAGTATTTTTAATTTGAACATGAAAATTACTTTGAACATGGAATATTCAAAACAAATACTCAATATATTCATGGAAAAATCTTTATTTTATTTTACTAAAACTAGAAATATGACTTTTTGTATGTGAAAGACTTGTAATATTAATGGAAAGACTGCCAAATTTCATGAAGATATACCCAATATATTGAAAGTTATAAGTATTAATTTTATAAAGACTTTAAATGAGTATAAAAGGTCACGTGACTCGGTCAAATTGACTGACCCTGTGTTGATAGAGTTAATGGGTTTGATTTCTCAGTAAATCAAAAAGGTAGGAGGTTCATATTTTGGATTCTTGCTGATTATTATATATAGTGTGTATTTGTTTGGAAACTGTAAAAACCTATTATTGAAGTTGTAAATTTCTGAAATTGAAAAATCAGAATTCAGATTCATCGTATGATACAGAAAAATGTGGATTAAGGATTTCTTTATATTCCCTTTGGACATGAAGAAGTTAGAACTTATATAATATAAACAAATGAAATAGAAATTATGTTTTCATGCTGACTTTACTAACAGGCATTGACAATAAAGTTGTTTAAATTTTGAATGTAACTGTAAAAGAATATGACAAGTGCAAAAGGGTTAAAAAAGCTGGTGCATGTAATTATAGTTAAAATATTTACACAAAAAAACATATGACCTCCTTTTTGGTAGTCCAAGCACATACAATGAACACATAATTACAACTGCAGAGGAATACTGCACATGTGTAAAACAACACATGTCATACACATTCATACCTCAAGTTTCACAGTTATATCATAGTTGAGATTTGTAGTCTGCTGCCGTGAAGATCTGGCACATACCCACTTGTCCTACAATACAAAAATAGAAAAATGGTAGTACCAATAATTACCTGGTTTAACATAAAACACATGGCACAATTATGATTTTAGTTAATATACACATTAAATTTATTGCTATCTGGTTTGGCTATTAATTTCAGTATGCAAAAAAAAAAAAAATACAGATGTTATTGGCTAGCATCCTGCATTATATATGTTATCTAGTTGCTGCATCAAACAGAATCTAAGTATTTACTGAAACAAAACACCTAACTGCTTCAAAATACAAATAAAAAGGTATTCCTTTTTTTTATCCTTTAGTGGTACATGAACTCTACAGAACCACTATATGCTCGTAAAATATAATAAACAAAATAATAAAAAATTCATCAAGCACAATGTATACATGACAATGAAGAATCTAGAACTACACAAAAATTGAAGAAAACAATGCCTGACTTGAAAGAAAATGTGAACTACTCATGGGCTTGGCAAGAGCAAGTTGATATTTGGATATTTTTGTTCACAAATTAGGTAATTATTAACGTGTCAGTATCCAACAGAGGAACAGTTAAAACACCAAAAAGAAGTGGAAATAGTTTACAGTAAATAGTTTCTTTACATTCAGGTCATTCTTAATGAGTAAATTCCCACTTCTGAGTAAATTTTATTGTTATAACTGCTTGACAAGAAGCTGAATCTGACACATCATAAATTATATACAAACTATCATCAGTATTACAATTAGTCCAAGTAGTTTCTGATGGGCCGCTGATGTATTCAAAAATAAAATGAATGATATACCGTCATTTATTTTTATCAGTTCTTAACACTGAATTTTGTAGCAGCTAAAAGTTAACATTTTCTTTACCTGAAAATGTGTTTCTGATAGATAATCACCTCCGTGCATAGATTAGTTCTTGAAGTTGAGCTCTTCTGCCTGAGACTTGCATCATCATCATCATCATAAACAGCAGTACATCGATAATTCTACCGATGCTTAGCTACCACACAATCATGAATTATTATTACAGGAAAATGGGAACAAAAGTGGGATCTAACACGCCATGAATACGGAAA
Organism: Limulus polyphemus; assembly: GCF_000517525.1. Taxonomy (NCBI): domain Eukaryota; kingdom Metazoa; phylum Arthropoda; class Merostomata; order Xiphosura; family Limulidae; genus Limulus; species Limulus polyphemus. The sequence goes on from NW_013667187.1 coordinate 79,732, forward strand.
TGGTGGAGCACATACAGGCAGGGGCACAGCATCTAAGCCATGCATACACAAGTCCTCTGGGCGAGTCCAGCGACATCAGCGAGACTTGCATGCCACCTTATGAAACTACCACCTAAAATTCACATGAAATTGCTCTACTGTATGATGACATATCATGCAGCAAAATCCTCCACCAATAGGAGAGCAACATACTCCCTGCACAAAAGCTCTCTGTGCATTCATATGTGAAAATTTTCATTCTTTGATGAAGCAACCAATAAAAGTGCACCGGAAAAGTGTCAAGGAAGGGTGAGAATATGCATGGAGGTATCTATTGGAAATGAATTTTCATATAAAGAAAATGTTAACTTGTGATATGACTCACCTCTGTGCACAGTTTAGCTACAATCCCACATTGAGATAGTAGGCAATGGTGCAGAAATTACCTAAATAAGCCTCCGTTCAAGAGTGCTAAAAGGAAGCCCATAGTGTGTGACACCCTATGGCAACGGCTCCATAGGGCCACATTTGTGGGAGACTGCATCTCATCTCAATTAGGGTATACTCTTTGCTTGAGTGAAGGATTGGGAGAGACAAGAAGCCTGAAAGGTGTTGCAAGAATGGGCAGAATAGGTACATGACCATTGGTGAGCTTGCACATAAGCCGTTGAAAGGCCAATATGTGTAGTAAGGTGGAAACACGTTCAGACTGTACCAAGTGTGCTCACTTCCTCGACCATCATTAATAGTAGCTGTGGGAGAAGGGCACATGTGAAAAGTATTCATGCACAGCTCCTTGACCATCAGACACTAACAGCCCATAATAGTTGCAGGAGGAAGGCACCACAATAAACACAACTTCAGGATACTTATGAAACTACCACTCAACCATCAGACTCTATGGGCCCAACACCAGCTGTGAGAGTAGGGTTAATGAGTGATACATCACAGTTGAATATTAAGGAATATAACTAACTCTGCAAGCATAGTTGGTGAGGTCATGTCCTTGCAGGAAAAGGTAAAGGGGAATAGAGAATAGGTTAGATAGGTGTCCAAAATTCACTAGAAGATTGTGATGTATCTCAGATTGCGAGTCAGGCACTCTAACCACTTGGACATACTGTCAGTTCCAACTTGTATTGAAGTAAGAAGAGAGGCCCTGAATAGAGGAGGTGTATCAGTTACAAAAGGACAGCGAGAGGAACCACAAGAAGGAAGTGTATGACAAAGCACTGAGTTTCTCAGGCAGGACAACAGCACCTGTCCACAACAGAAATAACACAGAAAAGAGAAATTGAAAGATGAGATAAGGAAGAAAAGGAGTGACTACTTTCCATTACCATGGAATATGAGGGAAGAAAAGACTGACCAAGACAAAGGAAAAGGGAAGCGTAGTAAATAGAAGGTGGGAAGAAACAAGGGCATAGATATGTGTACAATGGCAAGTAGTAATAGGACTCATGTGTCTAGGGAGAGCAGAGACATCTAGAGGTTTCATAGGGATCTGAATAAGAGCATGGAGAACCAAAATGATAATCTAATCAGGCAAGATGTAGGAAAGGGGGCAGTAGATAAGGCAGGAATGAAAGAGGGTAGAAAGAAAGCAGAGAAGTAGGGAAACTGTGACATCAGGAAAGGCAGAAGGTGGAGGAAATGCCACTCTAAAGCTGAGACAGAAGATACTTACAGATCACAGGAGAGTCATCTCATGAAATAAGTGGAATATAATAAAATGTAATGAAATCAAAGGTAAATGGTGATAACAAGACCAGGGTGATAAGTACTTCCATATGTTGGCACACAGAAGAGGTAGAAGAGTGACATGAGTGGGACAAAGATACAGCTACATGATCAGGGAGGTGGACTGGACAATACCACATGCAATAACAAAGGGATGTCATATCCTAAGAGTAATTTGTGAGGGTGGATCAGAAGAGATGGAAAGTTGAGAAGAGGAAGACAAGACTGAGATATAAGGAGGTGGAGAAACAAGGTTGAGATAGCCTATGAGGGGCCATCAAAGGGACCCTTTAAGGTTGTCCTAAAACTGAGCAAGGACCTGAAGGAGCAGATGGAGATGAGAACATGCATAATAAAGGAATTGGATCTAACCAGATTGAGGGCACAAACAGCCAGAGCTGAAGAATGAGGCACATGAGACCACAACAAAGGAATTTAACAAAGAGGGGTGTGGCAAGGCAACAAGAGGAGGAAGACCAGTGAGTGAGAAACCAATCCATGGGTAGACACGGCCATATCGAGAAGACACTGTGTAATAATGTGCAGTGCCCCCAGAACATGACAAGTTATGAATACATTTGAACATAATAAACCTAGAACTATGCCTGAACACTATCTTCTATATGTGTATGTTATGGAGTAAGTAGCCATATCTAAACTTTGACTATGGGATACTTGGTATAAAATTAATGGTTTTGTCTAAACCTTATCTTCTAGTGGTATGTGAAATAGTAATTAACACGATCTAATCACAATATTTTATGTGGACATGTGATGAATTATGGAACTAGAATGAAGCATTAATTACAATATGTACATGCTACAAAGTAATGTACTAGAACAAAATATTATTGCCGATGTATGACATGTTATGGATAAACGATCATATCTAAATCCTATCCTCTCATGATACATAAAGAAATTAATCACCAGATCTAATCTTTATAGACTACGTGGACATGTTAAAGAGCAATAAACAAAGCAGAAACAATAGCTACTATGTGTAAATGCTAAGAAGCAATGAATGATAAAAAATTATTGTCTATGTGTGACTTGTCAAGGAGTAATGGATGAGAACTGAACATTATCATCCATGGGTAAACATTAAGCAGTAAAATACTATGATTAATCATTAAACAGACATGTTAAGGAGTAATGAATGAAGTCTGTACATCATCGACAAAATGTTGCAAATTAAGGAAGAATAAACTATATCAAAATATTATCTGCTATGTGTACATATTAAGGACTAACTAACCATGACTAAACAGTACGTACTAGGTGTACGTGTTAAGGAGTAATGAACTATGATGAAAAATAATTGAATCGAAGCACACATGAGAGGGACCACACCACTTCTGAAACAAGTATGTCCTGCGACCTTGAAGTGAGGTGTCATGAAACAGGCATCATCAAGGACCAAACCAATAATGAAAGGCCTCGGGAAACATTGTAGCAAGAATCTCCCCAACCCCAACTGGACAGACAAGGTTCCACTTCCCATTCTCAGTATTAAGAGGTGGAGAACAGTGCCAAAGAATCAATTGAGTATATACAATGTAAGGTGGCTAGGACAAATGGACCATGAACAATAGATGTGCACTAACTCCATCCATACATAAACAGAGTGCCATATTGCAAGCAACCAGAATTACAATGAGGAAATAAACAAACTTCCACACAAACCGTAGGAGGCAAGAAGTATACCAAACTGAACCTGGATTTATAGGGTATTGTGTGAATCTCAACTCAAGCGTAAGAGCAGGAATTCCTCCTGTAGCCACTATTACAAGCAGGAAAAGAAGAAGATCCACTCAACCATAAGAGCAGGGAAGAAAACCATGTGCATCCGAAATTAAAAGTAGGATGTGGAACATCTGCCCAACCATAGGAACAGGGTATTATACATTCCATAACCGGCATTACAAGATGGATGAAATCCTCTGTGCTCAACCGTATAATCAGGGAAAATTCATCCTGCAACTGAAATTACCAAGATGGGGGCATCTACTGGTCTCAATCAAAGGACCTGAACTCGGTATTATGAGGAGAATCCAGTGGTGGCTGATCCACCTCCCTTCCACATCAGACTTCCTGGAACAATAACCTAGGAGGGAGAAGGGGAAAAGGTTCCCAGCTTCGCACTCTTCTCAAACGAGTGTAGAGAGAAATAATGTTACTATATGTATGCTACACTCCAAGGAAGCTCCGTGGTCCACCACACAAGCAGCTAGGAACTGGAAAATGGTAAGGACTCCCAAACTCCACATGAGGAAAGGAGAATAAAATGCAGTGGAGATTTTGGAGAAACAACACATCAGAGAAAGTGCAATGGGCGACTGCGAAACCATATTTTGAAAAGCAGACCCAATTTATTCAATCAAGGGAGCAGCAGTGATGGACAGAAATTCCCTTCTACTTTATTCATGATAGTCCATGAGTGACAGTCCATCAAGTATGGAACAGAAATATACATATACCGCTAGGTAAGCCACCAGTGGTCTTGAGGAATATCCCATCTCAACAGTGTGTGTTACAAACTTAAAGATAGCAAGCGCAGGTTAAAGTAAGGCATACCTAACAAGGCAAAACTCGCCACTGAGCAAGATCTGAATATGTAATAATGACATAAGGAGAGGCTTATGGGGAAATAAAACAAAAAAAATACACTTACTCAATGCTGAGTCAAACCAGAGCATGCAGAATTGCCATTGGAGGGAAAATATATCCACCAGAGAAGGATACAGCCAGATGAAGCAAGTAATGAGAGACAAAAGTATAAGTAGTAGTCTACAGTCCAGCCTGGACAATCTCTTTCAGAGGATGACAAAAATGAGCCACCTAACATGTCAAAACAAAGGAGATGAGACACAATAAAGAAGGTGACCTATGGAAGAAAGAGAAGAGTAATCTGAATAAGCTGGTGAAAACTCAACCTGTAATGGTGATGAGGAAAAGGTCTTAGACACCAAATGGCTCCAGGGAAGAAACAAAAGGGAGCAAGAACCACAAAAGGAAGCAGTTTGAGCAACATATCATCATAGAGTCTGCACAGGAAACAAAAGGCAAACTGGAACCAACAGGGAACAAATATGGGAAAGGGAAGGGATTGAAAATGGTGCAAAGGCAGGTACTCCCATGCAGGCAGTGGAGGTCTCTGGGGGAGGAACTGAGACTGAAACATCCAGAGAACTTGAACTCGAGAGGTGTGGATGAAGAAAATAGATCAGGGGAGGAGACATATTGGTGATAAGGCATAAAATGGAAGGCCTCTCTATATTAGAAAAAAGTAGACAAACCCAAAGCCAGAAGCCAAGGAATCAGAGACCAGAAAGACAGCAAGATCACCCCCAGATGAGCAGTAAATACATCTATGTGCTGAGTGTCCTGATGAGAGCATAACAACTGGAGGATGGAGAGACCACTCCATGAGAATGACCATGAGTATATGGTAGAACTAATCCACAACTGGAATCAAAACACTGGGAAGAAGGCAAGCCAAGAACAATATCCTGTGTCTGTGGGTTCGGAAGTTGTAGCCCAAGAGTCGAAAATCAAAGGAACCAGAATCTGATGCCCACTTGCTTGCAGAAGTATAGTACAACTTGGAAGATGTTGGAGAGCACTAAAACCATTTTCTTTCACAAAAGATGGAAAATAAGAGACAGAGCTCTATGAGCAATGAAGAGCACCAAAACTGGGAAACAAAGACTGGATACATCAAAGGCCAATATTTTGAAATATCCAGGGTATTGAGGTATGTACTCTAACCTACAAGAGAAGAATCTGTGAAAGATGAAAGAGAAACACCCACAATACCATGGTCACCTTCCAACCACCAAACAACACTGGACTGATGGAAAGAATGAAAAACAACCATGAACCAAAGGGGTCCATGCAGAGGTGCCATCAATTGAGGAATACCCATCAAAGGTGCTGTGCGAGTGCCACGGACGAGTAAGAGAGCAACCAATTAAGTTCAAATCCCCATAAGAGATAGAACCCCTCAAGATAGCCAGGAAAGAGCCTTGAAGACTAAATGCTCCATATCCAAAATACTGAGTGGAAAATGAAAGGTCCAGTTGATGTTGTGTAGTGAAGATAATACCCCACGAGAATCAAAAAGAGGGAAAATAGAAAATCCCTCATACTGAAGATCCAAACAACATGACTGCCTCCTCCAGGAGCAAACTGATGTAAACTGAAGACAGGAAAAATCCGGAAACTAGTTGTCCTGAGAAAGAGGATACTGGTTGACTAACACTGGTAGACAGCCAGCAAAGTTTGTGACTACTCACTAAAACGTATAAAGGATCCAAGTGAAACCCATACAGATGAGGAAGAGAAAAATACCCCTCCCCATGGGCAACTGAAAGATGGAACTACTATGTTAAACAAGGATACCCACGGGCAAGGTGTGAAAACCCAATAAAGGGACTGAAACAACACCCTGAAGAGGCTGAAGAAGGCAGGAGAGATCAATGACAGGCCTTCATATATCAGCCAAGGAGGGGATAACTAAAGGCTGAGAGGAAAAATTCCTCGCCGAATTGAAAAACTGGCAGTATAACACTGGGTAAGAGAAGATGTCACCCAAGAATGGGCAATCAATTGTGTGAGACAGGATCCCTTGAATGAAGGAAAGGAATGGTAAACAATTATAAAGATGGCCAGCAGTACTGAATAGATCCACACTCTGAAAAATCCACAGAATGAAGGTCTACCAAAAGTCCACAAAACAGAGAAACCCAGACTCCACAGGATTTGACCCCACTATATAGAGACCCATATCGCTGTCAACGACCAAGATGGGCATGGGAAAAACAAGAAAATGGTGTGAGAATGTCGAGATGCAAGTAAAAGATAAAAGGGAAGTAAGCAAAATGGCCACCTTGATACGGGACCCAAAAGAAGTAAAACAGGCCCCAAAAACTGCATTTCACAAAAATGGAGCTAGTCTCAATTCCCAGAGAGATGATGTGGGGAGACAAACTTCCGCAAGTAGCATATCTCATCCCAACACCAAATGAGTCAGGGAAGTAGAGAAAGGCTGACAAGGACAGCCACTTCCTGAAAGGTGGAAGCATGTAGATATAATTTTTTTTTTTGGGGGGGGGAGGCACATGAACCCCAAACTCAAGTGAGATAAAATCCAAATGGCAGGAACCTAGGAAAACAACACTAACAATAGAGTGCAAAACACTGTTGTGTTTTTGAAATTGCCACAAAGTATTTGAAGGACTTAGGAAAACAATAAAATATGAGAAGTATCAACTAACAGATAGTGAGAAAGAGCTAACTGTGGCATGGGTACTGTGGGAACAAACCCTGAAATGTAGATTATGTGGAGAAAAATTGGTGTCTAGTCTTAAAAAAATGAGGAATATAAGTCATATATTTAACAATGATTAAAAAAAGATAACCATAAATTACTATTTATTTATTTGTGTATAATGAGTACTGTTTATAATTATCATAATTAAGTTACTATTACAAATATAACCATAAAGTAGTAGTCATTAAAACTTGAAACATATAACTTATAAACCAGCTAAACATAACTAGTGAACAAACAAAAGTTTGATATTTCTAGAATGCAGTCAAACTGAAATATATTAATTATAGATACTAATACGTACATAATTAGTAAAGTGTGTTAATGATTCCAATTCAATTGCATGACTGAAGAAATGAACCTTGGAATATTGGTAGATAAGTGACTCAAGCCACTGAAAAAATGCTCTCTTGCTAGTAACAGAACTAACAAAATTTTAGAATACATTTATAAACATGCTCATAGTTTTTGCTGTATAACATACACTAGTCAGATCTCACTGCAATAATTTATAGTTTTTGTCACCATATCAACTCAATCATGGTATGGAAAATAGGGTTCTTGGTGTTTTTGTTGATCAGTTAGTTGCTTAGGCCTTCCAGGCAGTGTGTTGCTGTGGAAATCAAATAGGATTTTCTTGGAACTATAGGAATACTGAATAAAGTCATAGGAAGTTGTCATTTCTTTGTACAGATGTCTGATTAGGCCTCAATTAGAGTATTGTGTTCAGTCTTGGGCTCCTTACTTTAAGAAAAGCATTGAGTTATTAAAAAGAGTTCAAAGAAGGGCTATTAGGATGATTCATGGAATGGAGGGATGTCATATATTCTTAAAATTATTTTTTTCTGATTGATATACCCAAAATTATAAATGGAACAGATAGGATAGATGCATTACCTTTCTTTGTCATTGCAAATTATGCAATTTCACCTTAAAAACAGGGTGGTCAGCTTTTGGAATGGCTTTCCTTCAGACATGGTAGATGTAAGAGAAGTGGGAAAATGGAAGAATATGGTTGAGAAGTATTTAGGGAGTCAAGGTTGAATACAGGTAGGTGGGTATTTGATGAAATGAAGGGGCCTCTTGCTGTTCATCAAATCCAATGCTTCTTTACTGACATGGCAAGGTGGAAAGCAGACTATAAGGTTCAAGTCTCTAGCTCTAAGTACCATATCATTGCACCTGGCACGATCTGCTTTGAGGAAAGTGTTTGGTAGCAAATCTGAATGGGAAAGTACATTTGTCAGAAGGTATTGCAGGTGTCCTAAGATGAGCTCACTGATGGCAGAAATATCATGCAGAACAAAAGGACAAATACTTGCTTGATCTTGATTTTCACTGTTGCTAAAGGTTGGGAAAATATGATTTTTTGTTGTATTTGCAACTGATTGGGTCTCATTGAGAGTACTGTGTTTTGGGCTTCTTACCTTAGAAAGAACATTGAGTGATTGGAAATGGTTCAAAGGTGAGCTATTAGGATAATACCTTGGATCTAACGTTACCACATGAGAACCTGTTAAGATTTCTGAAATTGTTTTCTCTTAATAAAAGAATAGTTTGAGGGAATATGATTGAGATGTTCAAGATTTTTAAGAGGAATTGATACATCGTCTTTTTTCATATCTAATAGTAGGAATGGCAGGACAAAGGGCACAAATATAAATGTTTGCAAGGTAGGAAACATCTTCAATATACACAGTTTTACTTTTCTAACTGAATAATCAGCCTTTGGAATGAATTGCCTTCAGATGTGATGAATGAAATAAACTTATTGAAATTTAAAGGTAGATTTGATAAATATATAAAATATCAGGGCCAGATTTCAGTTGCTTTTGTTTTGCAATTTAGTGTACAGGACAGCCTTGATGGATCACTGGGCTCCTTTTTGCCCCTGACTGTTACGTTATATTGGCTTACTTAAAAAGATTTAGAAAAGGGCTACTAGAATGATTCCAGGAATGGAATAGTTATCTTACAGGGAAATGTTAAGATCACTTAACTTATATTTTCTTGCAGAGAGTAGGGGTGATCTTATCAACATTTTCCATACAGGCCTGGGTCATTTATATATATTACAACCTTTTACAGTGTTACATTCAAAATTTAATTAAACAACTTTATTTTCACTGGTTGTCAGTAAACGTTGCATAAAAATATAGTTTATAATATATATTTGTACATTATTTAAATTTTTACTTTTTAATTCTTTTTTTGTGTTACATGATGGGTTTCAGTTATGTTTCTAACTTTACTTATTTTATAACAACACATAATTACAAGCAAGGATCTAAAATTTGAAGCTCCAACCTTCTTGAATTGTTGAGATATCAATAAATTTGTCATACCCACCAGAGAAACCCCTCCCCTCTCTCTCTGACTTTCAACATTGTTCACTATTTAATTATTCATGGCTGATGGACAAAGAGCAGGTTATCCTGTACATAAATCTTCTGTTGCTTAGTTTCTTGCCTTATACAGGTAGCATAACTATTTGGTTTATGGTGGTCATATTTACTTGCTCAGAATGTTAAAGGAATTTTTAACTTGTTTATAGTTTACTTGTAAAGCCACATAAATGATAGTTTTTCTGTGATATTCTACTTAAGTGAGAAATAAAATCTATATTTCAAACTCCACAAATTCTTTTATGGACATACAAACTAATGAGAAGAACAAGTCTTACAGAAGAATGTTTTAATTTTTACTCAAGTGAAAACAAGCTTGGGTATGCAACAAATACTACAATGTATATTTATTGTTTTACATATTCTTTAACAAAATTAACTGAAATGTAAAAATTAGCCACTTCTTGGCTTAGTCTAATAATATATACAAAATAAAACATTTAAACTTTCACAAGTACAGCATGTGCATAAAACAGGCTTTGACAAATCCCAGACCCCAGGTTGCCAAGGTGACTAAAGACTTCATTGTGGCACCCAGTATTTTCTTCCATTCTATTCAGGTGTAGGGCTATGCTAAATACAATTTTAATCTAGAGCAGTTCTCAACTCTTGGGAATTCAGAACTATTTTCACGTTCTATGAGTTCTAAATCAAACTTTGTTTCTAAGATCTTAATAGTGGATTCAGCACTTCATGTTTTTTCAAGAATGAAGCAATGAGGTTGCATGACACATTATTAATTTCATGCCATTTTGTTTTTCTTCTTTCTCTCAATTCAATCAATCAGTGTATGTGTGTGTAGACTCAGATGGGACCAAATACAGTTAGTTCAGGTAATACTAAGAAGTGGTTGCTGATATTATGCGATTGTTAGCATGCACTAATTGCTGTGAAAATAAATAAATACACACTGGTGCCACAATTATTTGCACTGACCAAGGAAAGCAAAAAATTGCAAATAACAGAAACAGTGGATAATCGAGGCACTAATGTATCTCACTAGTTAGCCCACTGTTCAATCTAAATAAAACTGTTCAATATATTTAAATTCCTTGCTTTAAGTCATAATCTCTTTTACTGTAATTTAATCACATTATCATGAAAAATTATAAAAGTTGTCACAATCATAATAATAAAAGCCAAGTGTCGGTCAGTCATACTTGATTTCTCTGAATTTCATTAGTTACAAAAGTCCAATTCCACTTTTTCTCCTATAACACTTCCTCTTTTGATTGCCCCTTCTCATTTCAGTTGAATTTAATTGCTAACATAGGCAAAAATAGCTCCTAAACTTTGTCACTTTTTATGCTATAAACAAGGATGTGCATTCACACCCTATCAATGCCTGTGAAAAACAAGTCAAAAGTTAACACAAACCTATTCTTGGAAATATTTACAAAAAGCCTTTGTTAAAACAGACTAAAGATAATAATTATCTGTAGGGAAGAGGACAATGTGAAACTGGGCAACACCCCAACACAACCTGAACATGTATCTGTAGATAAAGGAGATCCTCCATGCAGCATAGAACAGCGGATGGCAACTGAAGTTGAGTGAAATCTTTAAGAAATCTTAACGTGTATTTTGTAGACTGTGTTTTTAATCACTAATCAAATAAAGTTAACCAAGTTACAAATAATTTATATTCCTGTCTTAACAGCTAAAAACAAAAGAGGCAAGGTTAGCCTTGAACCAGCTGACTTATGATTTGAATGCATGCAAAATCCCATGAACATCAGCCTACACCTGAACTTCTGCAACCAAAATTAATTTCTGAGCAATATTTCTCCAAAACATGTAAAATAATGTCTAGAATTGTAATGACACAATTATCTTGACAAAATCTGGGGAAAAGAAAAAACCACAGATAATCAAGGATCGTGGATAATGTAGGCTTAGATAACTGAGGCACTAGTGTAGCCCCCATTACAAACAGTAGTGAGTTAGGTTAGGCACACTTGGCTCCTAAGTTTTTGGGCTGGCTCCCAATCTGAAGATATTTGTCAGGCCTGGCACAATATGACACTTCACAGTTACTTGCTAATTAGATTAGCTGTAATGGAAAGAACTAATGGGATCCCACATTGATTTATTTCTTTTAAAGGAGGATCACTGCCCCATCTGCATACAAAGTATAGAAATAAAACCACATAATTAAAAGGAAGTAGATTTGAAAACGTTATCAGTTGAAACTGTTAAGGTTAATAATCTGAATCTTTCTCCTGCTCATCAATACTGCAGTGGAAAAAAACAGTATTGTCAATTTTATTTCATATTTGTAAACTTTCGTTTCACTGTGCATTGATGAATATATACAGTTAGTGTTAAGATACAGAAAATAAGAAATAAAAGATAAATTATTACCCAAAAAACTTTTAATATTCATTTAGAAGATTCTACTGGCTATATAAATGAAATATAAAACACTCTAAAATGAAAATAATTATTTTTTATTTTTAGTATCACTCAGTAAAGGCTTTGGAAATTCCTGGACAAATCTTTAGTAAAAGTACTTTATTAAAAATAATGATTTTTTGTGTGCACAGCACTTGTAACATTTACTACAAGCTTGCCAAATTTCTTGAAGTTGCAAACAGTAAATTCAGAATTACAGTAAGTATTATTATGTATAGCCTAACAGATAAGGCGTTCATCAATTTGAGTGAGCTCGTGAACAATGGGGTAAAGTTTACAAGGTTATTCAGGGAATCAACATGATAAAGCCTTTTGATTTCTTTCTGTTATATTTGAAGAGAGAATGAGAGGATACAAGTTTAAGATTTAGAAAAGGCAAGCTAAGCTCTAGTTATGACAGGTTAAACTTTTCTAGCATATTGACTGATTTATGGAATAAGTTGTCATTTACAGGAGTGGAAAGCAGCGTTTCATAGGAGTTTAAGAGAAGAATTTAATGATTTCCTGAAAAACTGAAAGGTGGTTTAAATATTTACTTTTTTCAAGGATGGGTGTGAAAGGATGGGTTTCAAGGTGCAAATGGTCCCTTATTCATGGATAATATTTATCAGTATATTTAGAATTTTTCTCAATACCAAAGAAGACTTACTAACCTATAATTTCCAGTGCAAATTTTATTACCTTGTTTAAACTTATGAGTTGCAATAGAAATACTCCAATCCTCAGAAACTTGCCCACTATATACTTGCATACCAAACATGAGAGAGACAGGCTCATATATTTGATCAATGAATTTATTAAAAATCCTGGGGAAAAACATGTGCTGTAAACTATCAATCTTGATTTATGTATATAGGATGATAAAAGAAGGCTAATTTCTGATAATTAGGTGATGACTCAATTAGTAAATTCTACTTTTCTTCAATTTTTACTTAAGAAAATTTAAGCAATACTCATCATTTTGAACAGTTGATAGATTACATATTTAATAGTGGCAATGGTAGAACTAGGAGGACACATAAAATAACAGTATCCACCATAAATAAAGGCAACCACTCTGTTATAAAGTTATTCTGGTTGAAGATACTTAGATAGCTCCTACCATGCTCAAATTTGTATTTATGTTCCCTAGTCCAATGATTCTTACCATTAAGTACAAAAAATATGATGCATAAACACTATCATTTCCCTGAACATTAACAACCTTAATTAAACAGCTGAACCAAATACCCTCTAACTCTTCTTTTTTCAAGGGAAAACATTTAAACAATCATATTCCTCGTACGACAAGCTTTCAATACCAGGTTTCATTGTAATTTGTAGTACTAGTAGTAGCCCTCCTCTGAACACTTTCCAAGAATTCAGTGTCCTTACTATTAAGATAAGGCATTCAAGACTCAACACAATATTTCAAACGTGGCCTATACAATGACATAATAACCTCTTCAGACTTGTATTCAATATTTCTATACCTACAACTACATCCTATTTCCTTACCACTATAAGTTATAACTATAAGCTTGTGAAAGCGTATGCCTGATGATGTGGTGTGTGCTTTATGTGGAAATCAGCTAGTGGTTGGGAAAAACTATTGTAAAGACTGAAAGTCACAAAAACTTTCTGGCTAATGATTATGAAATGAATCATACACTAATCAGCTAGTGGTTGGGATGGATTTTTGTAAAGAACGAATGAATGTGGTTGGGAATGTGAAGCACAATATTTGAATAAGGTTTGTTTAAAAACATAAACTGAGACAAAGTTTTATCACCTTCTCTTTTCTCATTTGAACTTACCGACATAGATAAGTTAGCAGGTGAAGTTTCTCTTTTATTTTTATTGGTATTTGCAATATTTGGAGAAATGACATCAGAACCCATTTCTTTTCCTTCACCTGTTAAGTTGTAATCACCATCTTCAATATCACTCCTGAATAAACTCTCTGTATCAACCACTTTTGTATCCATATATTTAAATTGTTTATTAGTGTTACTACTATTACTGTTAGCTAAGATGTCAATATCCTCCAAAACATTAACATTGCTTGATGAAGCTTGTGAATGCAAAATCAAAGTTTCTGATGTTCTTTTCAAATTTTTAGTTTTTATATGATTCAATTGATTGACAGCTTGGTCCATATTTAGGGATTTTTTATTAGGACTATTGCAGTTTGAAATTCTCTGAGACGTATCTAAAGCTTTTGACCATCTTAAAGATTCATATTTAGTTGTACTTCTAGCACTGGGTTTTGTATTTGACTTATAACTGTTGTTCTGTTTGGAACTAGAAGAAATTTCATTAGTCATACTCATAGCTGGATTAGTTTTTCGTATCTCGAAATCTTTACAATCCAAATATTTCTTTTCTTTCAGACTGTTACTTAACCAAAGTGTTGTAACTACATTTACCGTTTGGCCTACTTTTGTGAGAGTTGAAAATATTTCATTCCCTTTTAAAATTTTACAAATCTTTAACCATTCGATGGACTCATCAACAATAATATGAGTGGTCATTTCAGTAAGCGTTTGTTCTACATTTCCACCATACTTAGTTAACTGCTTTTGGAATAATTCAAGCCTTTTATGTCCTATGCCAGAAGGAATAATAAACGCCTTAACATCACGAAAGAACATTGTTTCTTCATTGCTTGATGTGGTTTCCGTATTACGAGTTCTAGTTTTATTACAGCTTTCATCCTTCTTTGTACAAGTTGTAGCGGTACTGCTTTTCTCCATGTTACCAACTCGAGATGAAATTCAATAGAACTTAGAAGATAGGGCGCTTTAAATGTACATCTGAAGATTGAGAGTTCCCCAAAATCTCGTATTATTCAATTTTCTTTAATTAAAATAGTTCCTATTAATTTCGTCGAATATTTTCCTTTTATAAAATCTACAAAAAAAACAAACAATAAACATCATCTTTCACTTTCAGCTCCACTAAATGAGTTTCTAATAACATTCTAATAAAAATTCTTAACTTAAAGGGGGGGGGGGATAGAGATCTTTAAAAAATTACAGAAACAGGATAGATAGGAATTAATGTATATCTCAAACCTTAAGCTTGTTTGTATAATTTTTTTTGCGATTGCATTTTCACTTTAAGCTACCCATCTTGTTTCTTTTCTTTTTGAAGATCCATATTCCCTTTTTTCTAGATTAACAATTTTAAATAATCTTGTTTCTCTAGTTTTTATGTACATAAATCTGTATAATAGCAATTAATTAATTAATTATACTGTCCTATTTCAAACAATTTAGTTTGATGAAATTCGTAGTTTTTTTGTAGTTGGTTTATGATACTCTCTCGAGAAACAATAACAACATTTGGATTGGTTTCCTGCAGATTTGATGGCTATTGCTCTTGATATCAGTGAAAGTGGTACTACATGTAGGATCACTATGATGCATGGGGATCAACATACCACATGTTATGTATATGCTTATATAATATATACATCTACTGTATTGACACCCTGTAGCTGTAGGGAGAGTCTGTAAACACTGAATTGGAGGGACTACTGAACTATACTGGAATGGTGCACGCAGTGGATTTTGTAACCTTGTGAGTTTTATACATGCACATGCAATGCATGTTGGTTAGTGTATATGTATATATTTACATGTATACATGTAAGCTTTATAGTTTTTTAAGTTGTAAAGCCGCATATATGGATAGCCATATGCATGAAATTTTCAAGTTGTATAAATGCATGCATATATATTCAATGCAAATATAAGACAAAGTATCATAATATGTATACATATAAGCATTTTTAATATATCTTATAGTTGTTATACTTTCCCTTCATTTTTCTCCTCCTCCTATCCAATGGTCATATTAAGGCCGGTCATGATTTTGATGCAGCTGGCAAGATTTCCTCTTAAAATGACATTTTGCACACTCTATACGGTCTAAAACGTGTTCATTAAGTTAACAATTATGAAGTGATTATATTAATATACCTTTCTCCACCCTATTTCTTACGGAATTCGGGTCGTGACATCTCCAGTCCCTCTTCAATTGTGACCACATTAAACTCTGATGGGCCTTCGTTGCTGCATACTTTATCTGAAACTAAATGTTTTCTAAGTACAATTTATAGCTACAAAATATATCTTCCTCACTTTCGACTATAATTTTCGCCATCTCCTACTTGTACGATTCTTGCCTCTTCAAGGATGGTTACTCTATCTACAGTATCTATAAAATTTGCAATCATGCAGTGTTGGCTATAATTCAACATTTACCACCAGCATTCATCATGGTTGCCAATCCAATGCTCGAAACTAAGCTTGGTGCTATCAAGCCGTGTATGTAATTTAATGTTTATCTGTCAGACATGACGCATCTACCATAGCGATTATCAGCTTATTGTTGCAACTGTATTGATGTCGCGTATCATTTGTTTATGTATAGAGTTCCTACCCTTTCGGACACGACGATGCTGACGGGATCACAGTTTTTTACCACTGCATGAGCTATTTCGGCCATGCTACACAAACGTCTAGACTATCTCCCACAACATAAATCTTTAAACCATAGTTAAAAAATACGCAGCTATATACGTATGCATGTAATAGATTATTAGGCTCCATATAAACCACAGACAACATTAAAACGATTGGGTATGAACAGTTATACAGCCACTGTTATTGGTTATATAATCAAATAAACTTAAAACTACTCTACACAATGTGGAAAAATGTTTTTAGAAATATTGCCTTGGAGTTATTACAATACGCACAGCCATTTTTGCTGAAGGCTAGTGAAACAATATTAAATAATAATAAAGAACAAATGGGCGATCCATAATAATGGTTGGAGACGGCTTGAATGGGTAATGAAGAAAAACTTTAATATAAGTTTAATATAACAGCAAATATACAACGTTTCGACTAAGGTTTATACAATGGGCGATCCCTAATGATGAACCACTACCGTGGTTCGTG
>NW_013667187.1:97365-117496 GCF_000517525.1 Limulus polyphemus
AAGGACTTGTGTCGCTAGAATTTCAGTCGGAACGAAGTTACGGAAAATCAGTTAACGACTGGTGGCGTAACAGTGATAATAGTATTGTTAGGACAGCTGAAGTCTCGTGACGCTGGGAGCAGGCGCGCTGGAATTTCTTTATTGATGATTAAGGCCCGAATGCATTCGAGACGCCCTCTTTTTAGCATATAAGCCTGGCGAATAAAACCAGCAGGGATTGAAGAGATAGATAATTGAGTCAAGCAAACAGTAGGCACCGTAAGTAAAGTGTGTGTATCACTGTGATTTATAGCGTGCGTTATAAAAGTTGTTAAGTGTATTACAAAGTTTGTACCGAGAAAGAATAAACTAGTTTTAATCAAGAAAGGACTTATATCGCTGATGTTTATCGGAAATAATTTTTACGGGAAATTAACAAACAAGCAGATACGCAACAATATATTAATATCTTCTATTCTAGGTATATTGCAACCGTGGGTACAATATAACACTGTAACTGTAATGAATAAATATTAGCTTATTTGTATGCTTTTATAAGAGATTTAAAAAGTATTTAATAAAAAATATCGTTGGTATTATTATATATGTAGCATTGATGAGTTTGAAGTAGTTTGATCACATGACGTCATTTAGAAGGACCTATAATCCCACTGAATTTAGTTTCTTATTCATTCAATTTCGTATTCATGGTGTAGTAAAGGAAGGTACCATACGTTTGCTGCTCTTCTCAGTTAGTTACTTCCATGTTAAATTCTGAGAAGATTAATGGAACTATCCATTAGTTCCAGGTCTCATTTATATTCAATAATAGCTAGAGATTCTTGAACTGCAAGAGTTCGCTCATCAAAAGCACTGAATATTTGATTACAAGAAACACTTTTGGAAAATAAAGTTTGTAGATGGCTTAAATGGGCAATGAAATAAACTTTATTATAAGTAACAAATGTACAACATTATGACAAAATCTTATTGAAATGTTATACATTTGCTACTTGTAATACAGTTTTTTTCATTATACTTAAAATTTATTCTTACTTTAGCACAACAGTGTTTTCGGTTGGCAAATCGGGTAATGGCTCAGACTTCTTAAGATATAGATTTGTGCATGGACTCTTTCTTTGTGTTGGAATTCAGAGAAACACAAACCCATAATCTTTAATTCCGTATGTGTCAGACCCCTTGCTTAGTGGCCATACCCATTTACTCTGCTGGAAATTAGTACACTGAAGAATATCACTTAGTAAGCAAGAAGGAAAAATTTTGGCTCATCTACTGTGAATACTGTTTCTGTGAAAGTTTTTAATTTCTACGTTGGTGTATAACCAGATTCTCATATACTCTAAAGAATACACATAACCTTTCAAACAGGTCAAAGGGTGCACAAGTCAGAAGAAGAGTTGGAAGCAGAGTCAGTGTGGTCAGGTCTGGGGGAAGTATTCTCCTAGATCTCTTAATTTTGCCAGTACCATGGAAATCTCTGACAGTCATCACCTAATAGCTATTAGCCCAATCTTCACACAAACAGCACAAGAATGGAGCTAGAAGCCATGAAGCAAGCGCTGCACTGAATTGCTGAAATCAATAAAATATCAACAGACATTGACACCAGCAAAATATTTTCAACTGACTCACAGGCTGTACTGTATGAAATTCAGAGTGGCTGGTCCCCAGATGGAGGCAGAAAGCAAAGCAGCTGCATGTTTAGACCATCACCTGAAGGAGAACAAATTCTCAAAACAAACTTCTATATCAAATCTGACACAACTCTTTTGGCAAGATATTGACTTCTTCTCCACTAGTAAAGTGAAAATGAAAGGTGATGGTCCACCATGTTCCTTAAGCAGGTAATAACATGTTTTTCTGCTTCACTCTCTACCCAGTCTATACATCGCTTATCCATGGTGTAGATCAGTGTTCGGCAACCTATGACTGAAATCGGCAATAATATGACTGACCTGCCAAAAGTTGGCTTCACTATTGCAACCAATGAGGGCACAATTATTGCTCAGTTCATATTTCTCGGCTATGTGAGAAGAACAAAGATATTAAAGGAAAGACGGGAAAGAATCATGGCTACAGAGAATTTTAAGATCAAGTTTATGGAAAATATTCAAGCTAGTCGAACTATCTATGATAAAGCGTTTAACCATAATGCTTCAGGTGTACTGTACTGTGCTGTCGTTAGTCGAGAAAATGCGGTGTGCGATATGTTTGGTATTTTTAGGTTTTGAGGTGAGTATATGACAAATTATTTATATTTACAGGTAAATAAGAGTTTCAGGCTATATATAAGTTACGATAGCGTTTTATTTGTGACAAAAGAACAGACGTGTAGACTAGATAAGTTGCTTCATTTATGTTTTGACTTCCATCATGGCTTCAGGGTGCCAGACTGAATGACGTGTGCATCGCCACCTCGCTACTCGCACGGCTGAGACTGAACAGCGTGTAAGAATGTATCAAGGAAGTCATTGAATTATGTGTTGCAAAATCAATCATGAACTGTTTATTTTTTATTGCTAAATGTATTTGGTAACTGAATCATCTTGTTTGTTTTTGAAAATAATTAATTTTTGTTTGCTGTATATATAAATAAATATACACATTTAAATACATGTACTAGTATTAAGACAATGCTAAATGTTTAAAAAATAATAATTGACCCGCGATCAACAAAGGTTGCCAACCTCTGGTGTAGATGATGAAAAGGACTGGTGAAAATGGTAATCCTTGAGACAGTCAGATATTCAACTTTCATGGTGTATCTAATGGTAGTCAGTGTAGCTACAATCCATCTTATGATTATTATGAGTATTTTGTACCAGGTGCAAATTTAGCAGTGTTGAGTCAGGTTGATCTTCCACCACAATAATGATGATGGTAAAATGCTATAGTACGTCCAGTGTCAAGATGTATTTTGTGTGGATTGAATTTTATGTAGATGTATAGCACTCATGTAGTATATCCTGTGACCAGTTCTAAGTAGATATTTTGTATATTTCCAATCTTACCTAGATGTATAGCACTCATACTGATAATTAGTGATGTATAATCAAGTATACAGTGTCTAAAACGGCATAAGGAATTGGTATTCTAGAGCTTTATCTTTTGCTGCAGTTTTCAATGCATTCATACCTTTCATAGCTCTGGTTATGTAGTGTTAACGTGAGTGGTGAAGTTGAGTTGTATATCAAAGATTACCTCCAGGTTCTTATAGTGTTTCTTCCAAAGAAGTGTTCACAAACAATGTTTATAGTTTGTCTTCTTTGGCATGAATGTTGTTGAATATGCAAATAATGGTTATTACTTTGGCTGGATTTATAGCTATTTCTGTTTCATCGTACCATTTTCTCATCCTGTTAAGAGATGGTTGCATCTGGTCTTTGATTTCAGCAAAGGTTAGCATACATTAGATTACCAAGGCAGGTTTGATTTATGGTGTAGATATTGAAAAGAAGTGGTGAAAATGGTAGTTCTTGAGGCAGTTAGATATTAATGGCAATCCAGTCTGGTATACAGCTTTCCTGGTTGATACTATATATTGTGATAGTTAGTGTAGATACAACCTATCTTATAGATGTTTCACTGAGGCTTATTATGAGTATTTTGTATTAGTTGCAGTGTTGAGTCAGTTTTCTCTTTCACCACAGAAATGTTGAGGGCAGCAGTGTTTCACTCCAATAGGCAAGCCTTCTAACGATAGCCTTCTCTGAAATTTTACCAATGATGTTTTGTAGATGATGACAGTTCGATGGTCTTTAAGATGAGAACAATCATTTAAAAGTTTAGGGAAAGATTTTATAAAGGCATCTGTCCATATCCCAGGGATACTATTTGTTTCCCAGCTATATCGATACTCTGACACTAACTTCAATAGGTTGACTACTGTAAGCTTCAGGTGGACATTCTAGCATCATCTGGATCGGAAACTTCAGTTTTAGAAGGGTAATGTGTATCTTGTCCAAGCTTAAAGATGGATTCCATAACTGCATTTAGTTTAAGCTCGGATAGGGACTGCTATAGATTGAACCATTCTTGGATATCATCATAGTTACATGATACATCTGGATAGTGTAGGTACTGTCACCAACATAATTGACAGAGACTGACACGTTTTTGGTTCCTAAGCCAACCTTTAGCTTGTTGAAAAGCTAAAATTAAGTGCTTATGACATTGGCCTTGATGCACAGCTCATTCTATTTTGTTTCGAGCTTTGGAAAGCATAGGCGTTATTCCCTGCAATCCTGTCGCATTTGTTTGGACTGGGTTATGCTTGATGAAAAAATTAAAAGCTTTGTGATTATATACTTTTACTTCGTGACTTAAGAAACAATATAGAGAAAAGCTGTGGTCAATTATCTTCGTTCAATCTTCAAATGTAGTTGCATATTATTATATATACCATAACAAATCACAATTCTATAAAATATTGTTACGACAGCGGGGGTCACGTGACGAGTATTCTAGAAGATTCGCGATAAACACTAGTGTGTTACGACAGCGGAGGTCAAGCGACGCTGGTAGCACGTGTTGAGAGCCTAGAAGATTCTAGAAGAGGCGGTATTATCGTATATAAGTGCGCTAGACAGGCAGAGAAGGAGGCAGAAAAAGAGAGAGAGTGGGGAACCAAGGACAGCAGTTACGGTCGACGGGAACCGAGGATAGCAGATACAGAGATCGGAACTATAATTGCTGACAGGCGGAGATAGAGACGGACAATTGAGTCAAGCGCGGTAGAAAGTGAATGAATTGTTGTGAACTATAGTGTGTGTAACTGTGAAAATTAAGTGTATTGCAAAGTTGTAATGACGAAGAATAAACAAGTTTTATTTAAGAAAGGACTCGTATCGTAGAAAAATTAACAACCAAACATACAGAGACGTAACAATATTAAATAAACTAGTACCATCCTAACTTCCTTAGATGTTTCTGTATTGATATTATGTGTACCAAAATTCTAGTATTGACATCAAACTATTTATTGATTTATAGATTGCAGAACATAAACCCATCTACATTCAGGGGTTTGTGCAAATGTTTTTCCTCTGGTGTAAACATTGCTTTATAAACCTTAGAAATAGTGTTTGTCCAAAACAATATGTATAGTATAAAATATATTAAGTCATTTTTCAAAGAGTCCCAAAGAACTTCTTTTGTTATTGTTTTTTTACGTTTTTTGTAATAACCTTAATAGCATTGTGTAAATAACCTTTAATATCTGTTATGCCAGCATACTGTATTTTGATACCCCTTGTTTAATATATAAACTTTTATATTTTTTAATGTATTCAGATGCATTCTGTTTTAACATAGAACATTGGTCAAGAAAGTCTCTAAGTTCCTTTTTCTCTAGCTACCTATTATTCTGGGTTATTCATACGAGATATCACTTCAGTCTTTATATGGGAAAGTTTTGTAAAGTTTTACATACTACGTGAAAGGTGACCGTGATCTTTTCCACTGGCAGGTCAGATAATATCTAGAGGATATAATCTCCCATATTTTGCTATGGGAATGACAAACAGTTAAGTGGGTATCACACGAGCACTGAGAAGACTAGCATTGTTGTTCTGTATATATCATGCAATGTTTTCTCAGGGTGGAATTACTTCTTCAGATTTAGAGAGATCAATAACTTATTCAATACACAGAGCTCTCTCTTGTAAATACTCATTCTTGATTTTTTCTTATATTGTGTCCAGTATATCGCATTTTCAAACTTCAATGAAATTCAGATTCACTCCTCAGTCATTTTTCTCTTTAACCTCTAGTTAAACTGTGGAGCCTAATGAATCACTCTTGAGGGAACCAATGCACCTGAAAATACCGCACAAAGTAACAAGAGTGTTTTCATTTGGACACCTACGAATTACAACAACCTCTTGAAAGTCAGCAAATCAGAGAAGATAAATTACTACCCCTGAAGACCATTTTCTGTACCGTCAGGAAATTTACCGAAGATACTGACTTTATATAATGAACGTTAAAATATACATCATTCAAAAAGTTATTCAGTCAAAGCTACAAAATAAAAAATGTAATGTTAGTGGTATTAAAAATACAAGCTAATATTTTTCCTACTGGTATTAATCCACCCATGGTTGGTTACATATTCAATGAACTAGCTCTTCCCTCCTTTGTTGGTAGGTGCTGGTTACAAAATTAAGTTTTTAGTTTGGTTTTGGTTACCTGAAAGCTGATCTCTCAACACTTATTTACTCAAAATGCATGTAATTGCTTATTCAATACAATTAACTTTCTGTTGTAGATGCTGGTTGACAAGTTTTGTTCTGGACCAGGCTGTATTTATCTGAAAGCTATTCAGAAGTTCCATGTCTTCTGCACGATCTCTTGGAACCCATGACTTAATCCTTATTTATTCTAAAATTATGTGGTCACTTATTGAATGTAAATTTATGACAAAAGAAAAAATTTGGCTTGTGTGTCTTCATTAGTAGTTGTTGACTAATAAATCCAGTCTAACTAAAATGGATAATTATTTTAGTTTGTGTTTGATTTATTTTATCTGTAGAATCACTTGATTATTGCAATTACTGTATTTTAAAAGGAGGGAAAAGTTCGTGAAGACGATGTTCTAGAAGTAAGAAATTGGACAGTGGATTAGAAATTGGCCTAAGGATAGATAGAGCTGCATCCTAGGTGTGCTGTATGAATGAAGGTCAAATTTCACTGTTTGGTCATACAAGAGTTGGCAAAGGCTGTTGAGTAGTTGCCTTTCTACTATCCAATTAGTTCAATGTTAGTAATGATTATATGCACATAATCCTGTTTAGCTTTTCTCGAAAATTCTTAACAAATAGGAGGATGAAAAAAAAAAAACAGATTAATCCCCATAAACTTAGTCCACTTTGAAAGGGGCCTTTTATATGGTTTAAAATAAAACGATTGAATGGCTTTTTATTCAAAATTTTACAAGTTTGAGTGTGTTAGAGTGGTAATTCACGGACAAGTTTAACTCACACGATCTCCACAAAAACAAAGGTATAGAGATTTCTTACAAGTGAAAGATAGGCGATTGATGTCAAGATGAAAATGTAAAATAATGTTCTATTTATAAATAAAATAACAAATGACAACTAATTGTTGGAGAACTAAGACTATCGTAAATAAAAAAGAAATATAAAAGAAATTGAAATAATTAAACTAAAACAATCTTGTCTTGTAAATGTAAGGTAGTTGAAATGAAGTCCAACTGATAAGATGCAGTGAAACAAGAACAGGAATTTCAGCAAGTCCTGTTTCTCAAACCAAAGACGTGCTGTACACCTTAAAAGCTAAAACTAATTTGGTGTGAAAACATCAAAACTACATTCATAGTACACATTCTCTCTGTAGCTGATCAGTCATAAAAAGGGCATTGAAATTCGGAAACATCTCTGCTCCTTGTGATAATCACAAGATATCTACCTTAAACAAAATCACAAATGGCACTATTAAACAGTAGATAATTGCACTGATCAGTCAAACTAGAAAAATAATATCGCAGACAGAATTTACCAATGGCATCAACATCATTTAGGATGTTCCAAATTAGAGCTTGTAAATAGGAAACACATAATATCATAGGAAAGTAAAATGTGTATTATTTGATATTCAGTGAAACCTCATTTATCGTAACACATTTGAAATGAACTAATTCATCTGGATTATCGAGACATCTGGATAGTCAAATCAATCATTTTGAATACAATTTACACCTTTAATACCATGCATTATCACTCGATCAAACTAGTAATAGTAGGCATGTAATTAGTAAATAAAAATCAACTGTATGCATGATAAACTTAAGTTTATTATTCGATATGCCATCAATAATTACATAATCAAAATGTCATTTCATTACCTTCACATAAAACATAATTTTGTTCAAACCAATTACGTACTTACAGAATGCAAAATAAACAGTATTGGTCAAATGTCGAACAAATTACTTTCTAAAGATAAATGTAATCACAGTCTGCTTTTGAAGTAAATATTCTTCTTTTGAACCTTTACAGCAACTTTAAGCAAATAAAGCATTACATCACAATCTTCACATAAATCAATGTTTTGTTCTAACTATGTGCTTACTTCTTTAAGGCTAGATCAAAATTTATTGAGATTGACTTGTTCGACTATTGGATCATTTTCGATGTCAAATTCACTATCACCACACGCTTGAAGAGAAACAATAAAAATGATGCCTTTATCTGAGAACTCTTGACCAATTGGTTCTGCCGGGCACGATGTTGAGCCACAGAGCAGCTGACACAGCATCATTAATATTCGAGTTTAAGGTATAATAATTCCATAAGAACTTTCATTAGTGAATTCTGATATCTCAACAGACTCAACAGTTTCACTCTGTTTAGGCTGTGGTAAGATCTTGACATGCTTAAAACAGTTCTGGATAGTTGCCATAGTAATACTAGAACAGGATAAACTTGCCATTTGTAAAGCTTCACAGACATTTACTTTTTGTAGATCGTTATTCTCAGCACATTCTGTGTACATTCTAATTAGCTAAGGGTGGTAGTAAGCTTCCATTAATTTGATTATGACTGCATCTATAAGCTGTATCGCCGGCGTGATCATTTAATGGCAAGTGATAGTGTTATGTTAGATAACTGTTGATCTGGCGTAGCATGACTAATAGCTTTGTACACAAGGAGAATGTTTCTCTTTTTTTGAATGCATTTTTCCGTTCAAGTCCATTAGCCAATCCAAGAACAATGCAGACGTTATCCAGGCTTTCTTATTCCGCTAGTATCTTGCATGAACAGCAGGATACCCAATGCGAGTCAAAATCGGTCTCGAAATATTATCACAATGTGAAGATATATTTATATGAAAAATCCGTTGAATATTGAATAATTCGGAATGCCAATGCTCGAAATAACGACGGTTCCTTGTACTAAAACACCAAATGATGATAATATGTTCAACCACCACAACTTCTGCCCCCACCCCCCAGGTGAGCAACAGGATCACACACTTACAATGCTAAAATCCGGGGATTTCGATGAACAGAGCGCAGATAACACTTTGTGTAGCTTTCTACTAAACAAAATACAAACAAACCACCATTCCTTTTTCATCTTCTTGCACGTATTAGATTTATAATAAAAAATTGGTTCCCTTAGGAACCGAATAAAATGCAATGTTTAAAATAACTTAATACAGTTGTTATTTTGCAAATATAATTGATAAATTTTGTTTACCTTCAAAGGAGTAGTCTATACATGTAAGATAAAACATTCTGAGTATTACAATTTTGAAGTTTCTAACACCCAGTTATATACATGGTACATTATAGCAGAAACAATACCTAGTTCAAAATATTTCCCATATAATTCTATAACAATACACTAAATTTTGTCGTAATTAAAAGTTAAACGGATCCTTTATATTCTGTAAAACAAAATACATACATTTCGATTATCAAAATTCTCACATTTCGTGTAGCGATATCTTTGTCTGCAATCACACCTATATTACCTTATTACCACTGTAATAAATTCTATAGTAATATACCAAATGCCATCTTACAATAAGAGGATATATATATATTTCAAAACAACAAGTCTGGACAAACATTCCTATTATTGTAATTCTTAAAAGTCTTGGTTCCAGTTCACATTGATTATAAGACTCACCAACCCCAAACCTATTTGATTTTATTCCTATCAAATTTTATAACAACATACCAAATTTCATTTACATTATATAAAACAAAAGTCTTACTTCAGAAGGAGCATTTTATGTATTGTAAAACAACAATTAACAAACACGAGTTATAATTGTTACAGTTCTAAGATTCGTGTAAGTTTCTCTTTTCTAAAGAACACAAGGAGTATCAACCATCTCCTATAATATAAAAAGGTTTGTCAGTTATCATATTTTGAATTATTTGATCCATCGAGGTACTAAGCCAGATATCATTGTCGATGGAGGCAAAATTTCACAAGATAAATGACCAGTAGGAGCTTTAATGTCATTCCTATAGCTTTAGCCATATTACCAAAAATATTTGTCTTGGCAGAAATACAGAAGGGTCATTTTCCTTATCTATTCAACACTGTTCAACAAAATTACCAGAACTTATACCAGAGATCAACTTTTATTCACCAAACACCACGTAGACAACAATTCAAGAGAAATTCCTGGAGGGACACCGAAACGACGGAAGAATTTAGTTTTTTGTTTGTTTGGAATTAAGCACAAAGCTACACAATGGGCTATCTGTGCTCTGCCCACCACGGGTATCGAAACCCGGTTTCTAGCGTTGTAAGTCCGCAGACATACCGCTGTGCCACTGGGGGGCACGACGGAAGAAAGGCTATATCTTTGACCTCCATATTAAAAAATCTTGCCTTGAACAAATCTGGTAATATTTTGGTACTAATGGCTAATTGTGAAAGTTAAAATTTTGTCATTCGCTTTTATTAATTGTTAATTGTGTAAAATATATCTTTGTTTATTGTTAAGCCCAAAGCTACACAATGGGTTATCTGTGCTGTGCACGCAATGGAACTGAAAATTAATTTTTTGTTTACTGCTTTTTTCAGATAATGCCATTCTAATGTTCATATACCCGGATGATATTGCCTCCAGTTCAGGGACGATTTTCTTTCGATATATGATAATGATATCTTTAAATAAATTATGGTTGTCACTGGCGTTATGGCCCAGGTACCAATAATATTGTTTTAAAATTAGCAATGTGGGTGATAAGATACTAAATTGTCATTATATGGGAACACCACTTTAATACAAAAGAGAAAACTAATGTTGATTTACAATCTTTACTTACAGACCTTGGACTAGTTCCTCATCTTGACGTCCATGATGCTTTCTATGACTTTTGTATAAAACAATGGAGAGAGAATGCATTAAATACTGTATCCTTGGACCAATAAGTACTGGGAGTACTCTATTGGGCATACAGTTATCAATTACTACTGATATTTCTTATTTTGGGTTTCTAAAGTGCAAAGAATTGCTCCTAAGGAAACACTATCATCTTTTTGGGGTAGTTTGAGTATGTCTGAAAACAAAAGTCGATTGATATATGTATCATTTGTAAAAAGTGTATTCGTTATATCCATGTGTGATTCATCTAAGGTTGTTACAGATTTTACACTATCAGCAACAAAGTCATTGTTCTCCACTTGACATTATCATATTCCTCAGCAGGGTCAGATGAATATCTTTAAGCAGCTCACGTTAGACTGAAATTTTATAAAAACCTGGAGAAGTTGGGTTAGCCTGAATGGTACAATATTTTATATATCAGATGGAAGTAATGATCCATGGGATCATTATGGGAGACTTTCCCGGAAATTTATGGATGATCTTGTTGGACATCATATCACATCGTGGGTCAGCAGTGAAACAAAATATTACTTATACTAACTTTAAGATGGCAAGACGTATTGTAAAATTTGAAATTCTACACTTGATTATATTACAAGTCAAAAACTAAACTTTTCATCACTGAATAATATAATCCTCTTTATGTTTTTAAAAGTGAATAATAATCATCACTGTCACAAATCCAAAGAAAGTGTATGGGGACTTTAAGCCACTTAGGATAATCAACCAAACCACCGCTTTCGTGGGATTATCTTTGAGATATAGATCGCAACTAGTGTTAATGGGTAATCTTCTACATTTATCCTCTGGGAACGTGTAATAATCGACTATCCCTATCTAGAAATTGTGACCAGAATGCTGAGAAAGAACTTCACGATCTACACGAAAAGTAAAGGGAAACTCGAAATCCTGAAAAAGCCTGCTGAACATTCCATGCTACAACTTGGAATTGAGTGGATGTCCCCATGTTAATGAGCTTTCGTCATCAATTCCATCCCATCCATATCATACGAGTGAACATTATCATTGTAGCGTGAAAAGATAGATGGTATATTTAATGGATATACATCACTGGATAAATAAGCAGTTTTTATATGACCTATAATTATTTTTAAATGAAAGCTCAATCGATTCAATCATGATTGTTAGAGTTGAACAATATCAAGAGCAGCTCTGCATATTGCCTAAAGCAACACGTAAACAGATTAAAGTTATAATTGATGAAGATATAATGATTTCATCATATGTATTTGTGAGTGAGCTTTACACACCATGGAACTTATAGGTATATCCATGAACTGAAAAATCTGGTCAGGGCCTATAATTAATCTTATTATCGCAGTATTAAAATAATAACAACTGATATTAATTATTTTAATCAGGTTTTTGGTAAGGAATACTTTACAAATCTCTCACCCAAGTAAACTTTCAGTTTAAAATGAACGACCAGTGAAGTGAAATGAGAATATAAGAGAGGTTAAATGTCTGGAGGGGCAAATGAAATGTTTACGATTTACAAAAGATTGGAGAGAATGTATCTCCTGATAATGTCACTAGTAAATGGTGATCTATTCTAATGTGTACCAAGAAGTCCAAACCGAAAATGTTAGGTCAGATGAGTATAAAGTGGTCAACAGTTCGGCCAGATATGTAGGTTGTAAAAGGGTCATAACTTACATCTCCGTGGTGTAGTTGTGATTTTGTAATATGCAGCCATCTACTGACAGTATTCAGTTAAACTAAGACTTTTCAACTAATATTCTCATCAGCCAGAAGTACAGAATTAATAGTCATGTTGTTACTACAGTATATCAATATACACTCGAAGGAAACTCAACTACCTTACTTCACTTAGAAATGTCATATATTATTCAGATGCACAGGGATAATCTTGTTAGGACTATCACTGTAGAACTCTCGCCACTTGGTTAGTTCAGGTGAGCGAGTTTCTCAAAGTGACATTTTGTCTCAGAAAGTTTACTCAATAGCTCCGAGAGCAAGAATCACAATACTCTTTCACTCATAGATTTTCTCAAACACAACTGTCCTACCTTATGATAATCAAGTAGATATCATCCGATAGCCAATGGATATCTCCCATACTGAAACTCTTCTCATCAGCTTGGAAAGTAAGAGTTCCTAAGCCTTTTTTCCTGTTGATCTTGCAACAAGAAATTCTCTTAACATCTTATGAATCAGAAGGACAACTGATGTGACTCAGTCGGCCATCAGAGCAATTTTTTTGCCACTAAATCCAGTATTCTCATTTGGCTTATTGTGGACATCCAGATAAGTACTTTCAGGTCATCTTTTATCACCTAGTGAAAAAATGCAATATGAGATGGCATTCTCATCTTCTGTGTAGTACATATTCCTCCTCAGCTTATTGAAATATTCTATGCACTTTCATGTCTCCCTGTCTACTGCAACTAGTAAGTCAATGAACTAATCTTCTAGAGTACAAGGTATGAATCTGTCCTCCTGGAAACAAACTGTTTTGTGTCACTGTCATGTACCAAAGGCAGACTCACTCAACATGTCTTTACCATATTGTCTTAGCAATTCTTCAAATGTTTGATATACTTCCCTAGCTGTTGACTTACAAACTCATGATCATCAACTAATGCAACTAATGGGTGTGCCACATAATATTGTGGAGAACCATACATCACATTGACAGGAAGAAGGGTTTCTTGTCAAAACATGAGAATGTTCAGCAAACAATCTGTAAACTGAATTTAGTTGCTCTGTACATCATCACAATGTACAGTAAGTGTTCATTCCAGTCAGTAAAGACAGGATTAACAAACTTGGCAAGCATGCAGACGATAGTTTTTATTGCCCACTCTGCTAAACCATTAATGTGATAACTCTGAAAATAGTCGACAACTGAAAATATCTCCCTGATCCACGTGGATATCTTCCAGTACTCCAAATCATGCTGTTCATGGCTCTATCAACACCTCAGCTATGGATTGTGCTGAAGTGTCATCCAATCGGATAAGTTTTCGCCCATTTCATGAAGTAGTCGATGGCAATGAGTATATGAAAATGCATTGATGACATTTTTCACTCTATGGGAGTAGATTAGAAATAGTCAGGGTTATTCTCTGTAGATAATGCCATATAATTGTCTACTGGATTTTATAATGTTATAACCAGTCCTTTAAGTTGGCAGTAAACACTAAACAGTGTTCATACCAGTGCCGAAGATCTCGAATCGAATGCAGCCAGTTAGAAGCACCATAAAATATTAGCATTATTGTAGGTAACACTTTGGTTACAATTGTCAAAATAAAAGGCTTTTACTTATACTTCTCAATAGTATAAATATATATTGTGTTGTTGTTGTTGTTGGGCTTAGGATTCTTCTACAGTAGATGTCTGTGACTTGTTAGCGATAAATTCAACGATAAATTAATAGCACAAACTTCACTTGTTTTGAAAATTATACACATATTCGGAATAAGTTAAACGTATGTACAACAAAGTCTTCACACTATAGACATTATAAGCATATCACAAACACTATATATATAGTTCTCTCCTTTTTGTCAAAAGTCCACTTAGGCCTATTCACTTGCTTTAGTATTTCAGTTAACAAGCTGAACTATCTTTTGTATTACTATCGCTCAAGCATTCTGTGTGTGATTCACTTACAGTTGTGGCACAAGTTATCGTAATCATTTAGTCTTCTTTCTTTAAAATGTCCTCTGTTCCTTTTGTCAAAGTGCACTCAGGCTGATTCAGATACTTTAGAACCACGTTTTGGCTGAATGAATTATTATTCTTATCTTCTTTCCTACTGTTAATCTTAGTCTAACATATTGAATGTTAGGCCAACATTAAGCCTAACACTTCTATGGTAGTTAACTTCATGACGAACTTTTCCTTGCCCGTAACTTTACTTTCTTCTGCTATTGTCTGTCTGCTGCTTCACTCGTCTCACACTATTTATATCTCTATCACTTAATCGTCTGCCGGCCTTCTAGAAATTGCTATATTCTCGATGTCAATGTATTGCACGCGACGTTCGATAGTCTCAACATCAATGAATTATAAACACAACTTCCTACAATCGTTAGCTTTTATCTCTTATTATAACAAAAACTACATAATAATAATAATATAATATTCACTCACAAAAATAAATTAATCAATAATATCTAAACTAAACAGTCTTATATCATGACAACATTCCTTGCTCTATCCAAAGTGTGTCTCAATTTTATTGAGATGGATAATTATTCTACTATCTTGGATAATTGGGCTACAAATCACTGGTAACACAAAACAAAAGAAACAGCAGACAGTTCTTACCCAGAGCCTGAACTGTGAGATCAAACATCAAAACAACACTGATATAGACCAGAGATCTCTCCCATTACATCTTCTTCTTCTTTAGCCTCTTAAAAATAACAGACTTGATATGCAGGTCAAATGATATGATACAAAACTCATACAAACCATCCCTCATGTTACAAGCAGCCTTAAGTCTGCTCTCATCATCCATCTTAACTTGTCAGTATCCAGTTGTCAGATATAAAGGAGAACCTTGTAATACATTCTTACATATATTTGTTTGTGGCAAGGGAAAGGCTCAATGCAAGTTATCACATTCATTCATTGAAAATCAATACAGAATCTTGGAATAACTTCCTTCTTTCGGACAATCATTAATGTATCTAAGAGCTGGCTACATCTGTGGTGCTTCAGGGAAGCCACTATGGTGGATGATGTAGCAGGTGTGTACATATAACATCACACATACATACGTATTAATGTGTATACTTCCAGATACATATATTTCCACACTACACGTCGACACTCGTCCTGATAGTCATAGACATTGTAACTAATTTTGGTTTTAGCTCAGGATTAGCATTCACACTGTTGCTATCATATATATATCAATAACACTCTCATACCAACGTAGTTTACAGTAAAGTATATCTCCTACCCAAGACAGTTGCCAACACCAGCAACTGAACTAGCAAACTTACTGAATCACTCATGAGTCAGTACACTTAGAGTCAGTACCACAAAACAACAAAAGAAATATTGCTAAAATTCAATAACATAAGACTTATTTCATTCAGTTTCAGTACAACCTGATTTACATTTTGTGTCTACCACTAGCACAGCTTTTACTGAACGTGTTATTTACATTCACTGCTTCAAAATTAAGGGTCACAACAACCTTTCATATGATTTTTCAAATTCCTAATCATCACCTATCGATGTGTAAATTGACGATATTTTCAACCCATATCCTGCAGATATTTCATACAACACAATCCTCAATAACTCGGAAAATAAATGTCGCAAAGCTGTCTTTATCCCATGAATTTGTAACCATCCTGACTTACTGACAATCAAGTGGTATTCACATAATGTAGCACATGCGGTGTATTGGCAAGAAAGTACAACCCAATAATTCAGAAGACAAGGGTTACAAAGCCCAGCCGTATAACTAATTGGTATTATGATCAAATGATGATCTTAGCTGTGATAATCAAGTGGAAAGCATACAATATAATGCATAAATTGTATAGTGAACATCAAATGATAGCATATGAAAGTAAGATTTCCACTTCCTTACAGTCAGTGATTTTGTAATCAGTGACTTCTTGGACCACAATTAAGGCTATATGGTATCTCTTCAGGCACCTCCTCATGTGACTCATCATGCACAGCTAGGTAAGCATAATATGCTTCTTGGTTCTCATCAGCTGAACTGAGATGATATGCCACAATACTCTCATCATCCTCTAACTCACCAGTTTCAACCTCCAACTCCCAGTCAAGTGCATGAGAAGCACATCTGTACCTTATGGTTACAGCTTGTTAATGTGTTCCACATGCTTATGCATGCTATGCAACCACTGAATCTCATAGATCAATGGTCCCATTTGTTGGATCATTAGATATGGATCCATCCAGCCCGAGACAAGTGGCTTCCATGCCACTTGTGTATATCAAAAACATGATGGAATCGATACTTCTTAACTGTTTTGTTGAAACATCTCCTCTGCCACATGGCAGGAGTTTCCATCTGCTGACGTGCAAACTCGTGCATATTGGTTAATGCAGACTGCAGTCATTCTTATGTCCATGTTATCATTGTAGTACACTACTCACAGTTGTGGTAGACTGTACTTTGCATCTAAAGGAATCAATATTTCTCTATCGATATATTTTATGACCATTTTTGTGTATAGATGGTCGAACTTTTTCTACCAAGTCATGTAGAGTTTTTAACTGTATATTTTACTTTTGTGCATTTTTAGACGTTGGTTGTTCATACTTATTTTATCAAATATGAGCATGTTTGGTGAATAACCAACCAAACTATTTCTTTGCATGGTATGTCATCATAACATACAACAAGTGTTTGATCCAGTCAGTTTGACTAGGATTAGCACATTTTTGAAGCACCTAATGATAATTTGTATCACTCAGTTAGACTTAAGGTGAAGTGTGCCTCTTCACCACAACCAACACTTTGCACAACTCGGAGAACAGTTGGCTGGTGAAATTAGTTTCCTGGTTGGTCTGAATTTCTTCTGATATGCCAAATCTGGCTAACCATTATTCTGCCAGTGCAATACTCATGGACTTCATTAAAGTATTAATAAATACGTCTTGGCCCTCTTGTACAAGTAATCAATAATGCCAGCACATACCAATTATATTATTCATTTTGTGGAAGAGGCCCTGCGATATCGAGGACTATTCTCTGCAGAGGAAAACCAATATTTCTTTGGAGTTGACCCTATCTAGGCTAATCTTTCTCTATATGGGGCACACCAGTTCTTAATATCTCAACTTGAATGTGGCCTACAAAATCATCATTGCACATCAGCACAAGTGTGCATTGCACCTTGGTGGCCTCCACTGCTTATATTAAGTCTGAGAATAACTGACCAAAGACCCATCAGGACCATTAGCTTCAATACAGGTTAGGAACCATGCTTTTTGGTCCATAATCATGAAATAATATGCCTTGGTGCACCTGTAAATGCTCATACAAATGATACAAGTTATGCATATCCATTCTACATTCCTCAATCTGTGCTATCCTTGCTTTATTTTGCTGCACGAAAAGGAGCACCCATACAAGAGCTCTTGGGGTATTAATTGTGGCATTCAGTCCACTATTGGTTAACTAATAGTTGCTGTCACTTCCGAATGGTGCCTTTAATCAGGACATCAAACGAAAGGACAAAGTCTTACCATGTGGCAAGACAATCCATCTGCATACCTATGTTGTGTTCACTGGATGATGATGTATGACTATGTCATAGTCTT
The DNA here is from genome assembly GCF_000517525.1 of Limulus polyphemus. NCBI lineage: Eukaryota > Metazoa > Arthropoda > Merostomata > Xiphosura > Limulidae > Limulus > Limulus polyphemus. Next base: position 115,552 of record NW_013667187.1, read on the forward strand.
GAAATGATGTACAATGTGTTATCATTCTTTTCAGGTTCTTCATGTTCATGAGTAATTTTAGTAATGAGAAATACATAATGTAAAAAGTGCTTCATGAACACCAAAACTGCAAGCATACAGTATTTGCAGTCAGGAGGCGTGAGCATATGACTTAATGACTTTTGTACATTATTACATGTTGCAATCCATCTTGCAACTGCAAATATAAAAGTGATATTTAAATACAACTTAACTGTCTATTTAACTATACATATTTAGACAAAGAAACTCCATAAGTGCTATAGTTGCTCAAGTAGACAACAATACTAATGGCAGCTACACCTACTTCAATCCGAAAACTGTGCACCAATATCAAATTAATCATTGGTGGAGTATAGTGTAAACTGAGTTCTTTCTAACGAGTATATACACTTGGGTCAAATAACTGCACGTATGTTGTAGATCTCAAGGCAAAGTACAGAAAGGGTTGGAAAATTTATTTCACTTTCGCAGTGAATAAAATTGTGAGACTTTGTATCTTATGTTTTAAAAGGCCACATAGACCTACACTGGCATCTAGACACTCATTTACATTGCCAACTACATTGTAACTAAAAGCAAACTGCTGCTAAAGGCAAGATTTTTCATAGTGTCTGCATCACGCGACACAAAAACTACAGTTTAAGTATTTTTGAAAGGTTTCCTTTGATACAAAATAACTAAACTTAGATACATAAAAATTCAAATTATATTATATTTTGTAATTTTAATTTCATTGACATATATTGATAGTTTAATTAAATTTTGAACTTAAAACAGTACACATATAGAAAAAGATTTTATAAATGGCACCCGAAGCAATAGGGTTAGTACATCTTGCATTATTTAAAAATGTAAAAAAAATAATTAAGCCCTTCATACTAATATTGTATTCGAAGTCCCAGAATAGTATACACATATGAAACCATTAATTAATTAAAGGTGCTTAATTCGGGTAGAATACCACATCTGTTACTATATAATTATGGATTATCAAAAAAGTTAAATAAATGTGATAAAAAAAGCATTGTTTATATTCTAGAGGGTTCAGCGTACAATACTGTTACGACAGCGGAAGTCACGTGACGCTGGGAGCGTGCTTGCTGGAGTTTCTTGATGGATCATGAATTTGCCCTGCAACTCTAGTCTGATCGAGATGCCCTCTTTTTAGTATATAAGCCTGGCGAGAAAAAAACCAGCGTCATTGAAGAGATAGATAATTGAGTCAAGCGAACAGTAGGCACCATAAGTAAAGTGTGTGAATCACTGTGATTTATAGCATGTGTTATAAAGGTTGTCAGGTTTAAAGTGACTGTGGAAGTTTTGTGTATTACAAAAGTTGTATGGAGAAAGAATAAACTGGTTTAATCAAGAAAGGACTTGTATCACTGAAGTTCCTCGGAAAAAATTTCTACCGGAAATTATCAAACAAGCAGATACGTAACAATACACATCTTAATAAAATGCAATAACTACACATCAATGTAATAACACAAAAAAGATTAAGGAATTAACAAAACATAAAATACGACTAGTTTCACTAGGCCAAGCTTGTCATTCTCAAGAGATTGAGTAAATACAGAGGTTCGCACCTAACAAATTGGTGTCAGAAGTGGGGTGGAAAAAGAGAAGAAAAAAAGAAAAAGAAGATGGAAACGAGAAGTGGCAAATCAAACCACGACTTAGCAGATTTGGTGGCAGCAATACAAGAACAGCAAAAGAAACAAGAAGTGGCAAGAAAACCTGCAACAATGGTATCTCGAACAGCAAAAGAAACAAGAAGTGGCAAGAAAACCTGCAACAATGGTATCTCGAACAGCAAAAGAAACAAGAAGTGGCAAGAAAACCTGCAACAATGGTATCTCGAACAGCAAAATAAACAAAAAGAGAGATTACAGCAGTTGTTATAGGAGAAAGAAAAGAAAAA
>NW_013667187.1:118496-120406 GCF_000517525.1 Limulus polyphemus
AAGCCGTTAATGAAGTTACTACCACTGATGTGACTGCTACCGATAATGAGACATTTCTTAATGGAGCAGATGAACCCCACGTGAAGCAGAAGCCAATGAGACGGAGACCAGTACGGAAGAAGATACATTCTGTAAAATTAAGAGACTTTGTTGTATTTGAATTTTGTGTTTGTAAATTCTGTACATTTAATTAAGTTATTGTTAATTATCTATTGGTTAAATGTAAGTGGCTATTGTTCGGGACGAACAATACTAAGGAAGGGGCAGTGTTACGACAGCGGAAGTCACGTGACGCTGGGAGCATGGCGCTGGAGTTTCTCGAAGGATCATGAATTTTCCCAGCAACTCTAAGCTGATCGAGACGCCCTCTTTTTAGTATATAAGCCTGACAAGAAAAACCAGCGTCATTGAAGAGATAGAAAAATGAGTCAAGTGAACAGTAGGCACAGTAAGTAAAGTGTGTGCATCACTGTGATTTATAGGGTGTGTTATAAAGGTTAAGTTTAAAGTGACTGTGGAAATTCTGTGTATTACAAAAAGTTGTATGGAGAAAGAATAAACTGGTTTAGTCAAGAAAGGACTTGTATCACTGAAGTTCCTGGGAAAGAATTTCTACCGGAAATTATCAAACAAGCAGATACGTAACAATACACATCTTAATAAAATGCAATAACTACACATCAATATAATAATACACAAAAGATTAAGGAATTAACAAAACATAAAATACGACTAGTTTCACTAGGCCAAGCTTGTCATTCTCAAGAGATTGAGTAAATACAGAGGTTCGCTCTGTATTTAGCAAAACAAGTCTACCATGATGGATATGGCTGACATAGTGAGGTTGAAATATAATTATATACTCTTTTTTTTTCTTGTAAAACCCTAAAAGATTGAATAAAGCATTCAGTGTTAAAAATATATTAGGCCTAATACTAATGTCTTATGACAAGTGTAATTAATTGTAATCATGCTTCACCACAAGGTCTGAAATTCGCGCCGCTTAACCAATCCTAACCAGCCGATTATAATTTTGAGCAGTTATCTCTGTGAAATTATCTTCTTTATATCAATCTCCCAAGTTGAATCTCTAACCTTTTTAGATCCCTGGCCTGTTTTTAAGACATAATGAGAAGTATCTATGTTATCTGAAATGAAAAGGAGGTTCTGGAAAATGTGACAAAGTGTGAAGAATAATAACATCTCAGTTGAAAAGTGCCTCACCTTTACGCCAGAATTAAAATAGTAATCTCAAGTCACATTATTTTCTTTTGTGTATATGTTTATCTGTGTTAATGTTTAAGAACATATTCATTCTGAGAGTTATATAATCAAAAACTGTTATTTTTAGTTTACAAATTTTGTTTAATTTTCCACATATATACACATACAAACGTGCAACTGTCTTTCTTCAAAAATTCCCATTTGCAATTGATAAACTGTTCTTAAATTGGACGAGATACAGCTGATAATGACCAGTTAGAATTTTTCTGAAAGATGGATTAGAAATTTGGGGAATTTTGGACCTTGCTTAGCCAGTTTAGAAAAAGCATTCACATAGTAATAAATGTTGTAAGAAATGGCTTATGAAAAATAATGTTCTGAGCTCTACTTTGGTTTTGTGTACCAGCTGCCCTGATGAGATTTGGATTGACCGAAATGTTTCATTGACAGTGGATATGTTGAACATAATGTGGTTAAAATGCTATTATACCAACTTCTTTGTGGAAAACCCTAAGAGACTGAATAAAAAATGCAATGTTTGAAATGTATTAGGTCTAAAACTAATTTCTTATAACAAGTATAATTCATTAAACTGATGTTTTGCCAATTTAGAAGACCCGGTAGGATATCTACTACCGAGGAAGTTTGTAATTGATTTTGATAAAATGACGTTTGGGAACAACAAA
>NW_013667187.1:121349-138959 GCF_000517525.1 Limulus polyphemus
GTTGAAAATAAGTGTATCGGTAAAGTTATATTCAGAAATAATAAACCAGTTTTATTAAGTAAGGACTTGTGTCGCTAAAGTTTCGTCGGAACGAAGTTACGGAAAATCAATTAACAAACGGAGACGTAACAATATATTGGGCTACTCTTTTGCCAACGAATAGTGGGATTGACCGTCACATTATAACGCCCCCACAGCTGAAAGGGCGAGCATGTTTGGTGTGACGGGGATTCGATCCCGCGACCCTCAGATTGCGAGTCGAGTGCCCTAACCACCTGGCCATGCCGGGGCCCGGAACACAACAGATCTACTGGTAGTATCGTTTCAATAATTAGAGACGTGTTTTGTACTCTTATGGCAAGTCTGGCAAAATGATTGTGAATTTTTCTAAAATCAAACAAAACACTAAATAAAAATAAACAAAATGTGTTTATTACTTATAAAATACTTCATCGACTGTTCAAAATTTCTTTATAAAACTTTTAAAAAGTTTTATTGTATAATTGAATAGAACTATTACAAAAGACGCTCTTTGAATAACAGTAGAATGTGTACATCAACCATACAAACTCAAATATGTGGAATTATATATGTTTTATGATATAATATTTTTATTTTCAGTTAAATCAAACCGTATTCTGTTTGTATGCATTAACAATGATCTCTTCTAAATTATAGTGACATATTTCAAGTGCACTTACAATGTTTATACAGTAAAATATAAACATAAATAAACAGTAACTAATCAGCTAAGAGTATATAAAGAACAGGTACTATCAGTACTTGACCGATTTGTATTTACTATCATTTTCTTAAATTATAAACTAAACTTACATGCTTCTTTTTATTTTGTCTTCAGAAATGAACATTTAAAATAATCAATATTCTGTTTGTTCTAACAAGTTCGTATTGAGTAGAGTGCAAGACACGTATTTTCTTCAACTGAAATTTTTGAGAACTTAGATATATTTAAGGTTAAGCACTTAGTAAGAATACCCTCATATCCTAACTTGATGTTTAATATATTTTCAGAACAGAAACATCATGAATAAGTGTGATTTGATAAAGCCAGTGCCTGCTCCAATCCAAACCAGCCAATCTAAATTTGCACGCAACAACGAATCACGAATATTATTGAAGCAAGCAAGCTTAGAGACTATAACCTGCATTCGCATATGAGCAGAAACTTTCGTGATGATCCACATTACACTGTGTGCTATCATAAAAACTGTGTATCATCATATATTTCACAATCACACCTTGAGAGACTAAGAAGAACAGACACTCGATCTGTGTCACCAAATCCACGGGAAAAATGGTACTATCGTTGTGATATTCAAAGTTTTGACTTCAAAGTACATTGCTTGTTTTGTGGAGATTCGTGTCAAATCGATAAGAAGCACCTGTCGACACCATGAACCATACTAAAGTCATATTGGATGCATGTGTCGCACGTGGAATTAGTAGGCACATGAAATGTCAGTGAGAGTACAAGGGTCACTCAGTGACTTACATGCAGCGGATGCTTGGCATCACTATGATTGTAAAACCATATTCATGGCACCAAAGTCAGTAAAACTTGCATGTTCAAGTAGAACAACATCTCAATACCCAACATCAAAGGATTCAGCATTTGACCAGCTTAGTTCTGATATAGTTGCAGATATCTCGGATCGGGAATTTGCCTGAAATATATAACCAATACCAAAGTTACTAAGGTGAAATTTTGTCCAAACGAAAGTTGCTAAATGAATTGTCAACACATTTTGATGATCTTTTTGTTTTTACATCACCTGGACTTGCAAGTATACTGGTGTTCCAAGACAAAGCCAAATATGTTTTTAACATGGTTCCATATAATGAAGATGATGAGCTAGAAAAAGCTATCAAGAAAGTAGCAAAGCACGTGAAGACTGATACAAAGATGATTCCTGTGCATAAAGGCATGTATCAGTGTCGAATAAATATTGATTCAACCAAAGAATATGCAAATCAAACCATGTTGGATCTTCTGAATAAGCTTATGCCAAACAATACCCAAAAACTGTCGATTATAATGATTTGTAACATGATCATAAGCCTCCTCAACAAAGCCCCGACTCCATTGCAAATAGCAATGGGCGTGATGATAAAATAGAAGGAACTTATTCAAGAGCTGTACAACTGTGATATTATTTGCTCATATAAAGAAGTGCCGAGATTCAGCAAATTGACAGCCATTGCATCCAAGCAAGTGATAACAAGGGGCCTTATTCATAAATCTAAAAAAAAAGAAAAGGTCTTGTTCAAGTAGTTGTTGACAGTTTTGATGCAAGCATTTCTAGCTAAAATGGCATACAATCAATCCATGTGATTGCAATTATTCTAAGTCAAATGTCAGAAAAAGGATCCAGTTAACAAGACACTACACCCTGTAATGTTTTCACCTGGCATACTAACTGCTCCAGAATCTATGCTCAAGTTGGTAAAGTGTACTTGTACAAGGTGTGCTTTGTCAAGATGTTCATGGTATTCAGTTAAAATGTGTATTGACCTTACTTGGACTGTTTGAGTTATCGAGTTTAAATGAACTCTTCTAACATAAGGAATGGCATTTTTTACATGACCAAGAGGGTTACACTGGAAATAATAGTTGTATGACAGAGGTGTTGGGTCTACAAGTCCTTACATGATATCAGACTTGAAACAGTAATGTGAAGGTCCATGATTTTGTTTGATCTCTTTGCAATCAAAGACTCAGAAAGATAAGCCAATGTCTGGTGCACGCAGAATTGTAGATTGATATTTATCTCTGAGCAAAGGAAGCATGGACGACTGAGAGTCACTGAGGTGGAATAGTACTTAGAGAGTACAATATTGGATAGGGTGGTCTCTACAGGTATCTGTTTCTAGCCAGAGCAAATCAATCCCAGCACTGATTAAAACAATGACTGAATGTGCCACTGGTGGATGAAATCGACAACTAGAGGTATTTTCCTGGTAGGTGATATAGCAGGCACCAACCAGATAAGATGACCAATCATGGAGCAGAAGCAAATCTCTTTGAGCCAAGATGTATCCCACCAGTGTGACTGTGTATACTGAAGAAACCAGGAATCAAACAGACCAAATGATGATGCATCTCGTGGGTGTAATGAGTATCTTCATTCTAACACAGGTACTTTACATAGCAACTAAGTATAAAGTGGTAACTTCAAGCCAATCACTGTAGAGGAAAATGCTTGCAGCTGCTGTGGCTACACCTTGAATTGACCATACTGCTCAGGTACTGCTATGCTGAACTTGAGTCATATCAAAGGTTAAACAGCTACTCATACATCCCATCACTTTGAAGCAACCACTTTGGTTCATGGTGAATGGGCACGACTATCCCTGTTCTTTCAAGGTTTGCATGCCACAACCTATACCAATAATGCCTTTACTTCATAATCACTTGGGACAAGAAGAGAAAATTATATGCTTTGCTTATGGTATACTGAGACAGTGGCAAAAAAACTGCCCATATTTTCCTAAGCAACAAAATAGGTAAGGCTATCAGTTCCAACCAACGGACCAGCAGGTGATGGAGAGACAGAAGCAGGGTGAGCAAGGCTTTCAATTTTGACCAACAGTACGAATAGTCACAGCAGGCCTAGGAATTTCAAAAAAGTAGTATATTCTGCCTTTACAGCTCCAAAAAACTAACAGAGCCCAAGTCCGGCCTGCCACCAATTTGATGAGACATAGCACATGCCTATTACCAGAGGGTCTGGGCTGCCAGCCAACTTCTCTCAGGGCTGGGTGGAGCTTGATAAAAATTTGTTAGGGAAAAGGGGACAGAAAACTCTTAGATCTTGCAAGAAATCAAGGCCTTTAAGTGAAACCATCACTAGCCAGTGAATATTGGCTTTGTTCTGACCAATGGCAATAGACTAGATGTGAGAAGAGAGGCATATCCACAACTGTGTCTAGTATGTATCTCTAACAGGATGAAAGTATTATTTTTGAACTCGGTTTTGGCATTGAAATCCTCGGGATAGACATACTGAAGATATTATTGATTAGTTTTACCTGTGCAACTGCTAAATAGATTTCTACAGGAGAGCTACCTGATGTCCAAGAACAGTGGATGAAATTAGCATATGAAATGAAGGGGATTGCAGTAACTCCATATATACAAGTGGTGTTCCCTTGTTTACTCTAGGTGAAGTATAGTGTGACAGTCGTATGTAACATAATCATAAACCCACACATTAACTGTTTCCTTTATAAAAAAGCAAACAGCATTAGCTCATGTAGTTATCTGCATGAGAAGGGGTAGTTTGGGATTTATTTTTATACATTTGGGCAATTGACTATTGAGCTTTACATTAGAATTGTCATTGGTGCATTAAGCGAAGTTGAAGTAGATGAGGCTACTGGTAACCCAAGTGTTACCATTGTACTGCATCAAAGAGCTAATATGTGGCTACCAATAAATAGAAAATCTGGATCCAATGTTGTGAAAGCAACTTGGTGGCATATTGATTGAGTATACTACTGTATTTGTAGAACCAGAGAGTTGACTGGATCAAACAACAATAACTCACACCTAGATACAGGCAATGCATGTTCACGCAAGCAAAAGCCACACCAGCTTCCATGAAACAGTATGGCTAGCCCTAAGATACAGAGGATATTAAGGAATGGAATCAACCTTCAGAAAGTGCTTTGTCATTTCCAATATTAATTGTTACAACAAAAGAAAAAATGCCATGATTTTGTGCAGATTTTAAATAGTGTGATATGGTAAGCCAAGTTGAGGACTTCCCTTTGCCACGATTTGATGCATTGGAGAAGTTCCTGTCAGTTTAATTTTACATCTGGCATCTAGATACTGGGAAGTCGAGATCACACGTTAACACAAGAGTTGACTTATATGAGTTGAGGACTTCCCTTTGCCACGATTTGATGCATTGGAGAAGTTCCTGTCAGTTTAATTTTACATCTGGCATCTAGATACTGGGAAGTCGAGATCACACGTTAACACAAGAGTTGACTTATATGAGTTTTTGCATCATGTCATTCAGCCATGTAAAGAAGCCACCACTTTAAAGAGGCTAATAGAGCTTACACTTGAGTGTGTGGCTAAAAACCTGAGAATGGTTTTCTAGTGGGTAAAGAATATAGGCTTGAAACCAAGGAAAATGCATGATCATGCATGCAGATATGGAATTTCTCGATCATATTGTAGGTAGAAACGTAGTCACTAAAGATCCTGATAAGATAACAATACAGTTTCTTCAGTTTTGCACCATATTAGCAAAGATTTGTGGCCAAGTTCTCTGAGATTGCTTCACTATTATATGAAGCACTGAAGCAGAAGCACAACTCAGATAAAGTGAAGAACGACAGCAAACATTCTAGTACCTGAAGTAGTAGACCAGTGTTAGCATATTTATGATAAGATTGTTAATTTATGATAGACAATGACGCCAGTGACAGTGGAATTGGAGCAGTATTACCACAATTGCAGGTTGGTGTTGAACATATAATCGTATATGTTAGTGACTAGACTTACTATTTCCAGTTTGGTTTTTCATAAAACACCTTCAACAGTACTTGTACAGTAGAAACTTAACTTTTAGAACGAACCATACATAAATGATATGATTAATGAATTTTAAGTATCATGAAGGTATGATAGCATGCTAGGTAACAGCATTACAAAAATATGATTTGTTCGTAGATTATTGCCCTGGCCTGCAACATAGAAATGCAGATGGATTGTCTCACTACACACAGAGAGAAAGAGAACCTGACTGCCCTGACCTCCTACTGTGCAATGTGAAAGAGTATGAGATTCTTCTGGTATATGAACATCTTGGGAGCTTTGAGAACAACTAAAGGTCCAGATCTAGCACAGACACTTCTTGCTGTGAAGAAAGGTAAATCACGACCAGATCTGATTGACGAACACAGCACAGTTACATTGCCTATGATACTTGTACAAGAAGTTACTAGTTCAGAAAGATGTGCTCTACTGTTATTAGCAAATAGGCAGTGCTTCTAAGCCTGTACCAGAGCTTTGAGGCACACAATTTTTCAGATGTTTTATATTACAAAGACTGGAAGGTATCAATGTGTTACATGCATAAGTGATAATGTTCATCTATGATTCTTCTGGCTGTGTTTGAGTTAAGATTCAGCACTGGTTTGAAAACTGTACAGTGTGTGCTACACAGAGGAAACTCCAACATAGAATTGTTGATTTACCTATGCAAAAAATATTCCTTCTCTTGTAGATATAACAAAGTAATCCATATATGCTCCTGATCATTGATTACTTCACAAAATGGGATTAGGCTTATCTCTTGGTTGACACATTTGCACAGTCCATGGCTTATGTGCTGGTGGAACAGTGGATAGCCTGGTTTGAAGCACCTGAAGACATACATATAGTTCAGGCAGTTAACTTTAGTAGCCAACTGTTTGAGTTGTGTTAAGTGTTGGGTGTTATGAAGACACACATACTTCATCTTATCACCACAGTTTAGTGGTTTATTGAAAGAAGTGATATAGCCTGTCAAGAGTTTTCTTGCCAAATTTGTTAATCCCAACTAAACCAACTGGGATATGTACTTACCTTTTGTCACATAGGTGAACTATACAACTGAGCATCAACAGGTTGTTCACTAACTATGCTTATGCTTGGCCAAGAAGTCTTGATTCCTTGTAGACCTGATGTATGGTCCTTCATCTAGGTCAGACATCCCACAATAATACATGTTGTTAAAGTATGCATTAGTTGGTCCATGCAAGTTTGGATGTAAACAACTAGGAAAGGCTGACATACAAAAGAATAGGTGCAGCAATAAGATAGTGAAGGAACAAATGTACCAAAGTGGAAATTAGATGCGGCTTTAGTATGTGTCAGCAACACATAAGCTTCTTGGCCTTGGCTGGACAGGACCTCATCTGTTGCTTCGACAAGTTGATCCATTGATGTCCAAGCTATAACAGCCAAAGGACACGGTAATAACACTTGAACATATGGTTGGAACATTGCAGTTATTAAAATAAAATAACAAATTTACTTTTACTACATTTTTGAATTAATAAGCCATCTCTGTGTTAAAGGGTTTGTGTTTGTAGATATTATGTGACTTTAATTTCAAGACCTGAGAAACTTCAATATTTGATTTTATTGCAAAGCAAGATGAGGGATTTGATTCGTTTGCTAGGGCTGAGATTTGATATTTCCTTGTAATAACAATTTTGTTACACTTTTGTGCCATTCTTCTTCCTGATGTTTAAGTACTAACTGTGTATAGAAGTACTCTACATAAATAAAAAATTTCATTTGATTTTAAATTTAATGCAATAGGAAAAATATGGCATGTAATTTCCCATTAGTTTCTATCTCCTTGTACTTTACTCTCTGTGTGTGTACAGGTTTCAGATAACACAACACGAAAGACATTAAGTTCATCTCATTCTATCAACCTTTGTTCATCGAGGAGATGATACCCGTTTTGCTCATGGAATCATGGCTGTAATGCTGCATGTTGTTCAAAAAGGAAAAGAGCTAGTGTCCTTCAATGGTATTTCAGGTGCTATTTCCATGTTACAGCTTTCCCTACACTTGAATGACAATGATCAATCATATGGGTAGCACTAATCACTTTGGGTAAATGCTTCATTTCTTCTGGAGCAAGGAACCTTGGAATTAAACAATCTGATATATGATCTTGGAAAGTAAGAGATCTTAAGAAAGATCCCGTGTTTAACAACACCAAGCATATACACAATATTTATCAATTAATAAAGATTGTTCATTTTGTGCATCACCTCATGCCCAGTCTTTCCTTGTTTCTCAGACTCAGTTTTCAGTATTATTTTGCATTAACTATCCTTATTGAATCTCTTCTTATTCTCCAGAACTATCCTATTACTCTTAAGTTAATTCAGTTTGACCTGAGAATACTACAATTCTCCATTCGTGAGTTTGTTACATATAATTGAGGAAGACAGTTAATTGTATTACATATGCTTGTTATTTAATAAATTAGAGCCAATATTTTAACATATTTTACTTTTTTTTAATCGTGTCAATATTCTTGTGACTTTTCACACTAATAATTCATTGGATGTTGTATTATGGCTAATAGTCGTTTGAATTCATTTGAATAATTTCACCTTTTATAAAAATAAAGGCTAATTAAGTAAATCTATTATAGACTGTGGAATTGGGAGCTCATGATGGAACTAACATCAATACTGATAAATTTGTGAATAGCACTTATAATTTAGTAACTAGTGGATGACACACCCTAATAATTGCAGCCTATGACAATTTGCAAACAACTTTTCCTCCAGAGTATAGGAACAAAAACTTTTTTTTACTTATAACCATATTGTGTGTGTGTGTGTGTAATTTGTCATAAAAGCCTGGCACAAAAATAGCCCTCAGTGACACACACACACTGAAATCATGAAAGACGACACACACAGTGGACAATACTAAAGAGTAAAATAATGCTATTTATTACACATCTCTAGTTTAGAGCTGCAATGGACAAATTATGGAGACTAAACTTTTCCAAAATTCTCTTTTCTGCAATCACTGCATTATCAATCTATCTTTTGTGTATGTAATTCGAACAAATGATTACATTATACATTTTTTTGTAATTCAGCAACTACAGTGTAGCTACTTTATGTTATTAAACTCATTCATATTTAGTGGATGGTATCTTCTGTATTTGACTATTTTGGGTCAAAGATAAGTTCCTTAATTTATAATGCTAAAATTCAGGGTTCAATTCCCCACAGTGGACAGAGAGCAAACTATCCATTTTGTAGCATTATGCTAAAACCCAACTACAGTTTAAATGGGCAAAGGTTGACCCTGTAGTAGAGTTCTGGATTTCAGAGCTGGCATGCCAGGTTTGAATCCATGCAATACAAAATATTCCATACACTTTAAGCTGTGGGTGCATTATAAAAATGACAGTCAATCCCTTAATAAGGATGGTGGGAGGAAGGGTGCTGCTGACTGGTTGCTTTCACTCTGATCAGTAGTTAAAAATCTCTGGTGTAGCAGCAGATAGCCTTGGTAAGTTTGCCATAAATACAAGTAATTACCCAAAACCTTTATCAAAAAGATAGTCAATGTAAGGTTGAATATAATTAGGTGAAAAACAAGATAATAAGGATTCAAAACTTGAAAAAAAAAATTCAGATAGATTATTATAAAGGGTCAAAATTACTCTAATATGCTGAGATACTGAAATGCAGGAACATCTTGGGGCTTTGCCCCTCCCAGGTCCCCCCATCAAAGTTCTGCCTCGAGACAGAGATTGTGATTTTGCACTTTCATTGTTCACAATTTTCCTGAAAGCTGTTACCAAATGTAGATGGCTCTGTAATTCATATTAATATATGCAGAATTCTCTTAATATTATATAATTGTTTTCTAAAAATATCTTTTAAAAAGAGATGGAAAATATTGAAATTTCTTATGTACAATGTGACATAGTTCATATTACATAATGGTTTGTGTGATGTTATATTGTAATAAAATTGATAATAATTTTTACTAAATCTGCATTTGCTGTTCCTTTACGAGTTTCCAGTAAGAAGAACACCTTAACTGCACAGTTATACACTGGTGATGAAGAGCTTTACTCACTATCAGAGCTGATCATGTTAACTTTATTGTGATCTAATGTCACACAAACCACCGATCTGTAAATCACATTATATCCCAACAGTTATACACTGGTGATGAAGAGCTTCACTCACTATCAGGGCTGATCATGTTAACTTTATTGTGATCTAATGTCACACAAACCACCGATCTGTAAATCACATTATATCCCAACAGTTATATGCTGGTGATGAAGAGCTTCACTCACTATCAGAGCTGATCATGTTAACTTTATTGTGATCTAATGTCACACAAACCACCGATCTGTAAATCACATTATATCCCAACAGTTATATGCTGGTGATGAAGAGCTTCACTCACTATCAGGGCTGATCATGTTAACTTTATTGTGATCTAATGTCACACAAACCACCGATCTGTAAATCACATTATATCCCAATAATAATGGCCAATATTACGAAAACAATTATCTAACTTACTTAAATATAAGGTACAATGGTCAAGTAATATCAATAATCTTTTAATCATACATGTACATCAAATACCTTACACAGCTCAACATACTGATCACCAAAAATACTTTGTCTCAATATATCTTCTTACATGCCTAGTTTTATACCAATGTTAACAGGTGAGAAATCTCACTTAAACAACAACACAAAAACAAAATCTTATTAGAGTATCAAAAAAATTTTACTAAATTTCACACAAAAAAAGTTTCATTGGAGCTAATACTTATTATTTAATTCTAGCACGGTTTATATATATGTATATATATATATATATTTAAAACAAAAAATATCAAACAGAATGAATGTTTCTGTTTCACAATTAAAAAGTTTTAATTTCATTATACTCAACCATCCAAATTTATAATGAACGGTGGAGAAAGACAGACAATCAAAAATCACCATGAAACACTGAAAACATAAGGGATGCTGGAACTACTAAAATTGTATAAAAAGCTTGTGATCCCATGAAATTATTCAGTTCATATTCTTTCCCATTTCTCAATCTTCTATTTCATCCTAGGTTATTAAGAAGTGGAAATGCTAAACTAATATTGTTACCAAACAGTTCTGAGAATATAAGAGAAAAAGCATTAGTACAACAGCAGCTTTTGGCTCTGTTTCGGGAATATCACTTCACTTTTCAGTCATAATTGTAAATACGACACAAGATGTGAAATATTTAACTGAATTTAATGTACAACATTACAATTAAATTATCAATTTCACAGCTGAAAAGAATGAAGTTAATTTTTACTTATTTTTTGCTGGCTTGATAATGCTGTACTTGTACATTTCTCTTATAGTGGTTCACTGTTTCCTTTATGTATAGAGATCTTGTACAAGCATGGTCTGAGTTTCTGGAAAAGTGATTTCTTTATAGTAGAAGTACACTCTACTATATCCACAACAAAGTTCCTGGTGTCATATTTTCCAGATACCTTTATTATACTGCTTTTTAGTTCTTATTATGAGTCACTTTAGTTACATTTCTTAGCAACCAGTTTTCATTAATTCCATAAGACATCCCACGGCACCAAAATAACCCTGTGGAGATAAGACAAATCTTCTATTATAAATCGTTATAATAAAACTGCAAAGATAGTATCACACTAACATAATTTCACATCAGATCAGTAAAAGGTTCATACTATCATTCCATGAGAATAAGTTTTGATGATTCAAGCTTCTTTGTGAGTAATAGTGAAATATGAAAAATTTACAATAGATTCTATATTGCATTGCAATGTGCTACACATACTATAAAACACAAAATCATGTTCTCTTCTTCCATGTTGTTTTTCTTTCCTGTAACACACTTAAATTTATAATTTCAGCAACCATCTTTAGACATTTTTAGACTATCTATGGACTAAATGACAATCAATTACGAATATTTGAATAATTAAAATAAATATCATGCAACAGTTATTATGATTATAATAATATAATGAAACTGGAGAATAAAATCTAAGTCAATAATATTTGTACATATATCAATAGTATTACCACCCAAAACAGTTTATGATATTGTAACCGAAAAAAACAACAAAAACAAACAATGAGGGAGAAAAACCTTGTTTTTATATTTTAATACACATGTAAAACCACATTGTGAGCCTGTATCAATATCAAAATAATATATAATTTTGATATTTAATGAGTACACCAACATTCGATTATACGTATGTATGAGCATTTTAATAACTTCTACTTTATTTCTTTTGTAATAATTTATGTATGTGGTTTTAACTACATTTACTGTTTACATGTACATATTTATTAGGCTTAAATTTCAAGATTCATATCCAGTTCGGGTTTTGTTGTTTTCCATTTCATTTTCAAATTTTGTAATTCAGAGTTTATTTCTTTTCTGAATTTTAGTTTATTCGATTATATTTCATTCTACCAATTTTATTTTCTGTTTGTAAGAACTGCAATGTATTTCAAAGTTTATTGTCCTTTATTTTATTTAATTAGTGTTGTATTCTCTTTAATTCGGTAACTAGGAATCCAATTCAAGACTAATACTTTGGAAATGGTTTGAATGGGTAACGAAGAAATCTTTATTACAAGTTTAACACAGTAACACAGTAATTTGTGGGTATGCCATGAGGATCATCCATCACTGATCTATTGATCTGGGAATTGACATCCAGTATCGAAAGGATATCTATCGCATGTAATCAACACCCCCAACCATGGCACAGGCCAGCAACATCCAAAGGCAATAACATCCCCAGAAGAAGAGAACGAGGGATGGTCTGGGATTACACTGGCATCATCCAAAGGCAATAACATCCCTGGAAGAAGAGAACGAGGGATAGTCAAGGATTGCACTGGAACAATTCCACGTACCATCACTGTGACCAAAGACACAGATGGAGCAATTGGGTGAGGAAGATAGACAACCCATACTAATGTGAGGATTTATATTGATTGGTTCACTCTAATCCAAAACCTCTACCATGGGAACTGACTTCCACACGAAGCTAGGATGAGGTCTCCCAATTGAAAGGATGAACTGCAATTGTGATGGCTCAACTCCAGTATTTATATAATGTGTATCAGGAGGCCATGTCATCCAGTAAGGTGATGGCTCAACTCCAGTGTTTGTATAAAAGGAAGTGAGAGGCCACGACATCTTATAAGGTGATAGTTCAACTCCCTTCATTATGTAAATAGTATCAAGAAGCCACAGCTCAACTCCTCTGGAGGTCACACCAACATAACACCACTGCCCTACTCTCAATTGAATGGTTTGAACCTTTTCCTTGTGGAACGCATTCAGGAGGGTGCTTCCATCATCAACCACATGAGAGGCTTGGAACCGGAAGGGGTAAGGTCTCCCATACTCCACTCAAGGAAAGGAGGGTGACAATGCGGTGAAGAACCCAGAGTAATGTCATCACCAGAGACAGGGCAATGGGAGACCACCAAACCATTATTTGAAAAGCAGACCATACTGAGTTATCCACTTGAGGCAAGGCAGGGATGGGCAGCAATCTCCTTCTGCTTTACCCATGTAGTCCATGGGTGCTACATTCTGGAACAGGCATGGTTATGAAGCAACTTATTGGGAGGTAATTAACCATCAAGCATGTTTACCTGTTGAACATAAGCAAACCTGAATACCAGAACTTTACAATACACTAGGTGTGATTTTTGTAATATGTGTACTGTAATTATGGTCAACATTTTATAGTAATGGTAATAATCTAAAATAGTGACACTGTTAAAAACGAATGTTTGCTGGTAAGTGGCTCAGAATGCTTAACATTTTCCAGTTCAGGTTCAACAATGTATGAAAAACAGCTAAAACTCAGAAGAATTATATTTTGCTTTGTAGCATTTTGGAACAATTGAATATTAAATGTTCTTAGAAATGTTACAAAAAGTATTTTAAAACTTTTCATTTTATAGTAATATGGTAAATATTTGATAAACAAATCTAAACACCAAATAACATTAGCCAAGCATTACTCAATTTTTTGACTTAATTAGGTTACAAATGTTCAAATATCATTCACATATTTTTGTGTTCAAAGAAAATAACACAATTTTTAATATTACTCAGTTTAACAAATACAAACTTAAAATACTTTGAATTTTTTACACAATAAATTTGAGTAAATTGACAAGACTAGAATAACATTAAAAGAACAGATGTGTACAAGGATATGCTAAAGAACCAGACAAACTACTTCTGCAGTAAAACAATAAAGCAGCTTTCATCAAGATAAGATTATAAATCATAAGCTACATTAAAACCATGCAATTATAAAATTTTCTGTTTGAGTTACACTATTAAGATTTTAACTAGGCCATCTTACAAATTTAAAGATTTTTGTTTATGACTTACATATACATTTTATGTTTTTTTGTCAATATTTTCAGGAAATGTCGCATGTTATCCAATTGCATTTGGCATATGCATTTCCTTGCTACAGCACAGACATACAGGTAGTGGACAAAAATATGGAAACACCTGAGTAAATGAGGGACAACAAGTATATGCAATGTAGGGGATACCACACAGGTGTGACTCTTCCATTAATTAGGCAGTTAGTATTCCAGCATGCATAGGGTCATGTATAAAAATGCTGGACAGGCCTGGTTGTCCATAATCATGGCTGCAAGAGGAGACCTCAATGACTTTGAACAAGGGGTGATTGTTGGGGAACATTTTGCAGGAGCTTCAATGACCAAGACAGCTCAACCTGCTGATGTTTCACAAGCAATGGTGTCTAAGGTGATGTCAGCATGGAACTCTGAGGGAAAGTCATCATCAGCAAAGGGCAACAGTGGGCAGAAGCACTAACTCCAGGATTGTGATGTCCAAGCATTAAATCGAAATGCAAGGCAAAACAGGCAAGAAACCACAGTTCAATTGACCTAATTTCAAACTGGGGCAAGAGCAGCCAATTTCATCAAAAACAGTCCACTGAGAACTCTACAGAATGGGATACCATAATTGGGTTTCAGTGCACAAACCACTCAACACACCAGGCAATGCACGGTTGCATGTCTAGTGGTGCAAAGAGCACAGGCTATGTACTACTGAGCAGTGGGGAAATGTGATATAGTCAGATGAATCATCCTTCACCACGTTCTTGACACATGGACGAGTGCATGTGTGGCACCAACCTAAAGAACTCTACAGCCCTGAGTGAAGGGTTCTGGTGGTTCCATAATGGTGTGGGGCACATTTTCCTGACATAGTTTGGGTGCACTCACACTTAGAAGGCAAAGTTGATGCCAATCGTTACTTAACAGTACTGAGTGATCATCTTCACCCCATATTACAGCATTTCTGTCCTGCAGAGAGGGGTGACTTTCAAGATGCCAATGCCCCCCATCCACAGAGTACAAATAGTCACCCAATGGTTTGAAGAGCATGACACTGATGTTATCCATATGTCATGGCCTTCTCAGTCACCAGATCTGGACCCAATCGAGCATGTAAGGGATATTCTGAAATGATGCTCGAGACAGTGTTTTCCACTTCCACCAACTTGGCGTGAGTTGATTAACTTTCTCATGGAAAAATAGTGTCGCATTCCTCCTACAGAATTGCAGACGCTAGATGTGGTGGCCCAACACCTTATTAAGTGACTTTACATTGATGTTTACATTTTTTTTGGCCACTACCTATAGTTGAGTCACATCAGGAATAACAGATTCTTCTTCCATAAACAAAAATATTGCAAGATTTCTATTTTACCAAATGTGCACAGTTTATTGGACTGACCTGCACAGGAGAAGGAATGTTGGCTATAATTCCACATTTAGTATGTGCATCTACATAATATTTGACGAGCTTTTAGTAATATGTACGTCTGTTGTACACAAAAATTAGATGTGTTACTAAATTATTTGTACTCAGATATATTTGTGAATTGCTGACATCAGTCTAACTTAGATTCTGACAAGTTGGAGTACAATGTGATATTCACGTGAACAATAAAAATATTTTTGTCCATAATACAGTTTGCATATTGCATTTGCATAACCTCTAGAACCTCCAAAATGCATATCTACAGTTTTTTACAGTATCCCTCTATCCTCTACCATGCACTCTCTCTCAATCATCAATGTAGGGTAAAATGAATAGTTGATAACTCTTGATGTCAAATACATAATACAATGTTGATTGCCACTATGTAAAATGTCTTTGCACATGCACTTCGATTCTCACCAGTGTACATAGGGTTAGTATATGCAACCAAAGAAAAGTACCTTGGGACTTGATGAAGATTTTATGTCACACTGATCTTTCAGTGTTTTTCATGTAAACATGAGTATAGAGTTAAAGTTCTAAAATGATAATTCCCTGTTAAAATGTATGTACTAATATAATCTTTTTGAACTGAATGTGTATTGTACACTCATTGCTAGCCTACCTATGAAAGACAAGATACCCACATAATTCATACTATTTTACTACCATTTCATAATATTAAGTAAAGTATTTAATAATCCTCAAAATTTTAAGCAAAAAACTTGGTGATAAATATTTTTTTCTTTCTACTAATTAGTGGCCAAGAGATTTTGCCACAAATGCAACCAACATCACTCAATTTGTATGTGTTTATAAACTCAGATGTAATATAAAATGCAATAAGTTTGATAACTGTTATCAAAATATTTTTGTGTTGTAGAAACTAAAATTTATAAATATACGAAAGAGTCTTACCTCATGTTCTAAGAAGAGAGCTTTTAGTGTACCTTTTGACCAAAAGTCCATTGCATAGGCCAAGAGTTTCATAGAAATAGGATTTACCCGAAGGAAATTTCCCACAAACACCACCTTTACTATACCCTGCAAATATAAACAGATATAATAGTTCTGTTAAAACTAGTAATGGACTAATCACAAATTTCATAAAGTAAAGGGGTGCCTAATATTACAATGGGCCACCTATATGCCAGTGGAGCAGAATGAAATATGTATAGTGTTTTGAGATGTCATTAATAATACACTCCACAACTATATGAAGCCTAACCTATTCTTTCAATTTGTCCTTGTCCAGAGTTACTAAAGAAAGATGGAACTCCTTGAAACCAGTAAAACTCAGTGGCAAGCGGTAAATCGAATTAGTGGGATTCATATTTATTTTTTATAACAATGAAATATTGCAACATTGGAACAAACATGTTTACTTAATATAAAAACTGTTAAAACCACTGAAAACTTACAGAATTACTAAATTGAAATTAACTAACATCAAAAACAAAACCTAACTGCTTGAATAAGGAATGTAAATTGTATAGCCTAACAATACTAGGACTTAGTAGATCTTTGATGAGATTATTTGGCTTATTTAGTAACTGTCTAAATGAATTAACTGTCTTCACCAAACACCATATGAAAATGAACACATTTTATTAGGTCGTCAAGAAATTAATGTCGCATTTTGGAACGCTTTCATTAACCACCCCTCCAAAAACGTACATCACGTATAATACTTAAATGAACCACCTAAACATAATGCAGCCTATATAATGTGTACAGTTTAGTATACTCTAATCCCTTAGTGATGGCACACGACAAGACACACATTCGGCATGTAATGCTGTTTGAATACAAGAAGAGAAACAACACCTTCTGTAGCCACAAAGAATATCAAAGAAGTTTATGGAAATGTTTTGAACGTTCGTAAGTGTCAACGATGGTTCAGCAAATTTCGTTCGGATGACATTAGCCTTAATAACTGTGACGGCAGGGGTTGACATGTTGGAATTGATATTGATGCTCTAAAGACGCTTGTTAAGTCTACCCCAAGGCAACACACTCGTGAAATGGCCCTGAAATTGCATGTCTCTCATGAAACAATACAGAAACATCTATGAATAATGGGAAAACTCCATAAAAAAGATACACAAAATATATTAAAAGTTATAGCATGAAAACTATTATGATCAACTTCGGGTCACGAACTCAGTTGATTTAAACAAGCCAGTAGCAAG
>NW_013667187.1:139760-156683 GCF_000517525.1 Limulus polyphemus
GAATAATGGGAAAACTCCATAAAAAAGATACACAAAATATATTAAAAGTTATAGCATGAAAACTATTATGATCAACTTCGGGTCACGAACTCAGTTGATTTAAACAAGCCAGTAGCAAGAGGGTTAAACTCAAAAACAATCAAAGTGAAATAAATTTATACGAGGAAAAAGTGGCTATGTTTTATAGTGATCCTCTAATCTCTTATAAAAACGTATTAAGAGGTTTACTAGAAGTTAGTTAATGTTAAAAGTTAAACTTTCAATCTAATAAACACAGCTATGCTCATGTCTGTAAAATCTTATAACACCTGATGCTATTTTTAAATTCCTTTCTATGCATGTCACAAGTGTTATTGAGTTTCATTCAAAATTTAATTAAACTATTTTACTACCAATGTATTTTAATAGCATTAGCATTATCAAGTGCATTATAATTCAAAGTTATATATTATCTAAGTCTTTATTTCTTTATTTCAAAAGAAACCTCTTAAACAATAAGTTTTGTTGTCACTTGACATGCTTGTGGTTCTAAGTATCTAAACTTTAGAGCTGATATAGAAGAAACAAGTGTGTGTAATTTAGACACTTTCATACAGATATTCAAAGTAGAAATATATAGGTTGTTTACCAGTAGTTTGAAACAAATTCAAAGAACTGGCCTTGGATGAAACAGTTGTAAAATTCCCACACTCAAGATAAGCCATGCCCACTTTTTTAGTACAAGTGGTGTTGCTCAGCCACAGTTTTAACTTGAATGGTATGCTTATAACCAATAGAAAGACCATTTTTCCTGTTGGAATGTCACCAAATTAACATTTACAAATGAGGTGAAAAAAAGGTTAGTCCACTGTTGAGAACAAGGTCCCTAACACTTGGCTGTTTTTTCTCCCTTTATACATATTAGTTTTATAGATAGTTAAATTGCATTTAGGTTCTACTTTTATATTTTAGTTAATTAGGTAATATTTGTGTTTTAAAATTCATATTTGAAATGTTTAATGATTTTTAAAGTTTATTCTGTGCCTTGCTTCAATCAACAGGCATTCATAAATAAAGTTAGCAAGTGCAACCACCATTTTGTCTGTGGCTATACTGCCCCTGCTGATGTTAACATTATATCACCCACTGGCACCTATTGATGTGTGTCAACATAAATAAGCAAAGATAAAGAAAATAAAACATTAAAAATAAACTATAGGTGAAAATGTGAAGACATGAAATTAAGCATATGAACCTAGAGAAGATATTTTACGATTATTGAATGAAGAGATAAAAGATATATATTTCCTTCTCTTATGCCTAAACATTTCATTGCACTCTACATTGATGATAATAACTAGAGTTAGTGATGCTGTATAGAAAATAGCAAGTAAAATATAAACATTTACCTTAAAAACCTTTGATAAACATTTAGGAGGTTCTAGAGATTATGCAAGTGAAATGTGAAAACTGTAAGATACAAAATAATATTTTTATGCTTAACTTGAAAATCACCTTGTAGGTGAGCTATTCAGATTCTGAGTGAAAACAATTACATTAACCCT
The DNA here is from genome assembly GCF_000517525.1 of Limulus polyphemus. Lineage (NCBI taxonomy): Eukaryota > Metazoa > Arthropoda > Merostomata > Xiphosura > Limulidae > Limulus > Limulus polyphemus. The sequence goes on from NW_013667187.1 coordinate 141,305, forward strand.
ATCATCATGGGTATCCTTTACAGTGCATGACACAAGGTTTTAGTGTCTAACATTCAAAATTTTATTAACTTTTTATAAATTTTTTGTTTTTTATGTTATATCAATTAGAATAGCATAAAATCTTAGCTAATAATCCATATTTTAATAGTATACAAGTTTTAAGTTCTTAATTCTACAAGGCAATATAAAAAAAAATCCTGAATTTCCCTTAGTGTGACACACGTGACACATTTTCTCTAGACATCTTATTTTCTCTATTTTATCCACCACCCCTCCAAAAAATATGTAAATATGTAAATTCCTCACTATAAAATCATCATTGCTCAGAAAAACCATAGTTTTCAATTTTGTTTGGTTACAGAGCTATCAAATAGAAAATCAGACCACACCCACCTATAACATCATCTCTTTCAGAATTTGTTAATAGTTAATATTGAATAATGTTGTGTTCTGAACGGATAAGCACCAATTTCACTTATAATACATGATTCATTCCCGTGGGAAAGTTAATGAATTTGTAATGGCTCTTGTCGCATAGTTAGAAAGCCAGAAAAATTTTGAGAGTTAGAGGAAATTGTCTACTTTTTTCATGTTATTAATCAATATTCTTTGGTGCATTTTTTAATTCAATAAAAATTATTTCGTGCATTACTACCATTAGTATAAAAAAAAAAGCAGGGTTAAGTGTCATCAACAATCAACAGCAAGAAAAAAGAAGACAGAGTAACTACTTTATTTCTTGTTTTTCATGTTTATTCTTTATTTATTACTACAAAAGTAACTAAGATGTAAAAATAGGGATCTTTTTAGGTTTGTTAAGATTAGATTAGGTAAAATAAATAATAATAATAATATAATAAAGATGTTTCATGAGGCACACATGCAAACAGCTTGTGGGTAATGTAATTCAATAGCATAACATTAGCTGCACATTCCCCAAGTGATTTACGACTTATAATGGCACAGATAGTAGTTAGACACAGTTCAAAGGGCAATCAAAAGGGCAATAAAATAATGAAATTTAATTATAAATAGATGTATATTGTTATGAGTTTAAAGCTACTTAGAATTAACAAATGTAGTTTCATGCTACATTTGAAGTCATTCTAGAAAGAAAAAGAGGTAATTTAGATTTATTTAGATTTTCTCTGATGAAATATGAATTGTACAATCATCAAAATGTTTGGAATAAAGTTTTTTCTTGTCATTCACTATTGGTATTAGATGCAAGTATTTCTCCTAGTAGTATTACCACCTACTTTATTAAAGCCCTTGCACAAAGGAACTACATACAATAATCAATAATACTACTAGGAGAAGTTCTAGAACATCAATGAGAGCTTTAATAAAGTAGGTGGTAATTCTACTAGGAGAAGTTCTAGAACACAAAGGAACTACATACAATAATCAATGAGAGCTTTAATAAAGTAGGTGGTAATACTACTAGGAGAAGTTCTAGAACACAAAGGAACTACATACAATAATCAATGAGAGCTTTAATAAAGTAGGTGGTAATACTACTAGGAGAAGTTCTAGAACGCAAAGGAACTACATACAATAATCAACGAGGGCTTTAATATAGTAGGTGGTAATACTACTATGAGAAGTTCTAGAACACAAAGGAACTACATACAATAATCAATGAGAGCTTTAATAAAGTAGGTTGTTATTGTATGTAGTTCCTTTGTGTTCTAGAACTTCTCCTAGTAGTATTACCACCTACTTTATTAAAGCTCTTCATTGACTATTGTATGTAGTTCCCTTGTGTTCTAGAACTTCTCCTAGTAGTATTACCACCTACTTTATTAAAGCTCTCATTGACTATTGTATGTAGTTCCCTTGTGTTCTAGAACTTCTCCTAGTAGTATTACCACCTACTTTATTAAAGCTCTCATTGATTATTGTATGTAGTTCCTTTGTGTTCTAGAACTTCTCCTAGTGGTATATCCACCTACTTTATTAAAGCTCTCACTCATTATTGTATGTAGTTCCTTTGTGTTCTAGAACTTCTCCTAGTGGTATATCCACCTACTTTATTAAAGCTCTCACTGATTATTGTATGTAGTTCCCTTGTGTTCTAGAATTTTTCCTAGTAGTATTACCACCTACTTTATTAAAGCCCTCACTGATTATTGTATGTAGTTCCTTTGTGTTCTAGAACTTCTCCTAGTAGTATTACCACCTACTTTATTAAAGCCCTCTCTGATTATTGTATGTAGTTCTCTTCTGTTCTAGAACTTCTCCTAGTAGTATTACCACTTATTTTCACACAATGTTATGCAACACATTAAGCTCTCTTAATATTTTACAAAAATCATACGTAAACATTATAAAAGCACAAAAGCAAAATTCAAGTAAAAGTTTAAAAAAGACTTATGCACACACTTTTGGTAAGAGTAGTTAAGCTCTTTAGTTTGGATGAAATTAACAATCATTATCTAAAACAGGTGGAGCTAGCTTGGCATTGTGAATTTTTCATTTGTCCCACTTTTGAAAAAAAGTTAATCTAGAACTGTGAAATTATTAGGATAAAATAAGCTATCATCATACATTTGATTACAAGAGCTTAAGCTACACTTATATATTTTGAAATTTGATAAAGAATAAATTTAAGTTATTCATTTCCCACCACTAAGAGTAGGATTAAGCCATTACTGTATATTTGGTAAGTAAAAATAACCTACTGTTATTAGGTAGAACAGGGATGGAAACAGAAAATGAATAAGATACTACAATATAGTTGGTATGAAAGTGATTAATATTTTTACATTGAATAGCATATGTTAAAAATATATTTTCAATTTATAACATCTGCATTTATTGGAACTACTTATAGCAACATACCTCATTGACAGCACACATCCGAGCTATGGAGCCTATATTATTGGTAATTGTCACTAATGTGGCACGAGCTAGGTCTTCTTTACTCGCTGCACCCACCCTATCTTTACTAATCATATTTCCAAAGCTAATGAGAAGAAAAACAATATTACAACTGTTACTTAAGAAATAAGGAGAAATAAGTATTTTTAACTTTACTTACAACTAACAATTACCTTAGTTATCTAAAAATGTATAAAACACAAACAGAAATAAAGTATTTTTTAAATCACACATTGCCTTTATATTTACATGCACTTGATGTCCAAAATAAGAATGAAACAACTTTCAACCAGCTGTGACATATCTTTTTAAGATTCCAGTATATTAAATGTTAATGATGAATCCCTAAATATTAAATATACAGATTTCTGAAAAAATACAACACAGTTGGTAGAAAGTGACTTCATTCTTATTATCTCTTTTAGAAATTGAAAATAACTAGCAAATCTATTAAGATATCTTAAAAATCATCATATTTCACCAGCTTCTGCCTGGCTCTGGTGTTTGTGTATTTTTCTGTAACATTACAAGTACATATTTATGGAGACAGGAAGACATATATATTTGAGCTACAATTACATTACAACAAGTACATATTTGTGGAGACAGGATGACATATGTTGGGGCTACAGTTACATTACAACAAGTACATATTTGTGGATACAGGAAGACATATATTGGAGCTACAGTTACATTACAACAAGTACACATTTATGGAGACAGGAAGACATATATTGAAGATACAGTTACATTACAACAAGTACATATTCGTGTAGACAGGAAGACATACATTGGAGCTACAGTTACATTACAACAAGTACATATTTGTGGAGACAGAAAGACATGTTGGAGCTACAGTTACATTACAACAAGTACATATTTATGGAGACAGGAAGACATATATTGGAGCTACAGTTACATTACAACAAGTACATATTTATGGAGACAGGAAGACATATATTGGAGCTACAGTTACATTACAACAAGTACATATTAGAAGGCAAGTGTGGTACAATTACGAAAAAAGTGACACAGTAAATCAATGAGTAATAAATGAGCAGTTGATAAGTTGATGAGAAGTTTTGAGTATTTAGTGAGTTTATGTGTTCAGTGTCAGGAAAGTTAAATCAATGTTAGAAGTGAGATTTAACACATCTGTCCAGTTACTTGCTTGATTTTTGAGAAATTGTGTAGGTAAACTTATTTGTGCATTACGCATACTTACCATTAGTTTCAGAATTTCTGCTGAAATGTTTATGCACTTACAGCTTTAACAACAAGCAAAAGTAGCCTGTAGCTAAGTTCAGGAATAAATAATTATCATTACTTGGACTGGACTTGGTATTATTTACCCAATAATCGAATACGTTACTAGAGTAAAAACAGAGATTTCCGACTTAAATTCATCTAACAAGCAATAAACAAGGAAGTTTCGGTAAAGCAGTTTCTTCTAGTAAATCCATTCCCATCTTTTCTTTTTAAGTTCTCAAAAGATAAAAAGGCATTTCAAATAAATTGTAACACTAATAAATCTTTAGATTGCACAAAAAAGTAACATCACCATCATTACACAAACATCCCAATAGTTGGCACAAAATTACATTAGCAGCATTTGTACAGTAAGCAGAAAGAAACAAACAAGAACTTACATTTTTTAATCAAAACTTAAGACTTATGGCTGATACCATAGGAATAAGAAAAGTTAGTCCTTCTACTAATTTTACTGAAAATGATGTAATACCTAACCCAGAACTTACACTGGTATGGGGAATAGAGGTTATAACACTTATACAAATACAAAGAAACTGCACTGGCACAGCTTCTTAATCTTTCTTAGAAATTTATTTATTTTTATCTTACATGTAGTATTATTTCCCACTGTACTATTACACATAAGTATTAAAAATAAAAAGTCAACATCTCATGGGTACATTATTTTACTTTACACTAAACATATTTCTAAGCTTAACAATTACATTTCTGACACACAAATAGTTCTTAGAATTTAGAAGCCATTATGGATAATTCTGTAAAATGTTCTTAGAATTCTAATAAGTGGATTTTGTGTATATTTTTCCAAATTGTAAAGATATAAAATATAACATTAATAGTTATGGACTTTTACTTTAATGAATATTTTAGTGCCTTGTTCAGCTGTAGTATTTAAGATCAATGACATCCAAAAGATTAGTGATAATTTCCAAAGAAATGTTTTATAGAATAATAAATAGAGTTTATACCAATGGAATAAAAGGCATAAGAAAAATAAACCAACAAATATACAGTTTTTATTGCACCACACTCGTAATGATGCTTTACTATATAACCACATGCTGGCCAGCTTAGTAACATTTCTGTATGTTGGCCTAAAAAAACACCTTTACTAAACAAAGACAGCAGGATTGTGTAAACATAACACCTTTATTGCATTAAAATCCTCACCTAAATGTGGTGAAATTACTTATGTTGAAGGCCATTCTCATATTTCATCAAAGGGGAGATAATTTCCTTGCTCATACTGACAGATGCAGACTACTGCATCAGCTTTATATCTCAGCACTACCTGAATGTCAAATGAATTAATACTGTAGTCCAAGCAGGCAAGTAAGTGCTCATAAAATGAATGACCAATGTTATGCAACCTAGCCAAGACAGAGGTTAAACAAAGTAGAAATGATTACATCCTGTTTCCAAGGGTGCTGACCAAGTACAAGAAACCTTCATAAAGGTGTTTAAAAAACATTTTATTTTACTACTTACAAAAGACACACACTAAAAAATAGAACTAAATATGGTCTAGATAAGCAACATCTAAACACTAGAAATAATTAAACTTTAACACTATAAGAAAAAATAATTAATATTGATGCAACATTAGAATTCTATGTTAAATATGTCAAATTGTTGATGAAAAATGTTGTCTTTTAATGAAGGTAGCAGTTCTAGGATGAAATAGTATTGGAGAGATAAAAAAACCTAGCCTACATTTAATTTCTTATTGGTTTTCTAAATCACATGTTTACACTGATGTTTTGGCCAAGGTTTTATATAACTTATCCAACAATGCATTTTATGTTTTTGCTTTACAATCACACTTAATAAGGAAATTATACAGGGACTTTGGAAATCATGTCAACAAATGTGTTTACTTGTGTTTAAGAACCTGAAGCCTTGAACATCTACCACAGTATTTATATTAGACAATGAGGATACATGTACACTGCAGTATGCATAAAACATCAGGGTAGAAAAGACACTAGCCCAACAGACATTTCAGCACATTCAAAAATAAATTTTAATAAATTTATAAATACAGTTTTTGACAACATATGTTATAGCATAAAATGTTTAAATTTAAAATTGTGTAGTTTAATCATAAATTCACATTGGGTAGATATGACATCATAAATAATTCACTGAGTTGAATCTTTAATGAAAATAGGGAAGGTCTAGAAAGTTTCAATGTAAGCTTAATTGTGAAAATACACTTCCTGTAATATGTACTAGTAAAGGTCTCTTAAATGATCTATAAGGGAACTACAGTAGTCATGTTTAATTTTGTTACTACTGCCTACAGAAATTCAAATAGAAAGAATATTTAAAAATTTGCATACATTTATAGAAGGAAGTGTATGGCACTCAAAAACATTATCGCATCATATAAAATTTTCACCACTTTTAGATTTAAAAAAATCCAAGTTAACTCAATATGCTTCCTGAACAGGTTTGTTAATAATATTTTTGTTATGCATTTATAACAATATGTCATTTGGTTATAAGGATACTTTTTAGGTAATAATCTAAGATTTACAAAAGTTATAACCAAATTTGTAAGTTTCTAGCACTAATGTTTATTACAAGCATAATTAGCTACAGAATTATTTTTTTTCAGTTTATGGAAAAAATTTTGTGTACATAACAATGCTGGTCTAATCATCTTATTTTTCATATGTTCCATTGTCATAAATCCTGCAAAACTTGCATTAAACTGAAATACTTGTAAAGTTAATGCAGTACAGTAGAAAGTAATTTGACAGTGCAGACATCACCCATGTGTGCACATTAGAACTGGGTGATTTAATCGATTAATTAGCAGCATGTATATCAATTACTGTCACAAAATTAATCAAAATTGGTGTTTCCAATTATTAGTTTTCGACTGTTCCAACAATCGCTTAATTGAAAGTAAAATTAAACTGACTGCTAGGAAAATAATCAATTACTGTCACAAAATTAATCAACTAATCAAAATTGGTGTTTCCAATTATTAGTTTTCGACTGTTCCAACAATCGCTTAATTGAAAGTAAAATTAAACTGACTGCTAGGAAAATAATCAATTACCTATAATATCAATTACTGTCACAAAATTAATCAACTAATCAAAATTGGTGTTTCCAATTATTAGTTTTCGACTGTTCCAACAATCGCTTAATTGAAAGTAAAATTAAACTGACTGCTAGGAAAATAATCAATTACCTATAATTAGATGCTCTGACTATTACTATTATTGATTATTCAAACAATCAATGAAGAGAAATTATGATCAAAGTGAATGTCATGAAAATAATCAAATAACAGAAATTTAGGTTTCCAATTATAACTATTTTAAATTATTTCAACTATCCGACTAATCAAAATATTGCCATTATGTCTATTTGTTGTTAAGGGCAAAACTACAAAATGGGTTATCTGTGCTATGCTCACTTGGAGTATCAAAACCTGATTTAAGCATTATACCATTTTTTACCTCAAATTTGTTCAGCTTTGGGCCAACATGACCTAGCAATTTGGGGAGTGAGGGTAAGGCTCAGGTTTGATTCCAATTACTGTTACATATACCTGGGGTCTGCAAAAGTAATAGTCACAGTTTGTGAGCTATTTTCTTTAATTAAATAATGCTTGGAAGGACACAGAATAATAACATGTAAGAAGCTGAGATTGTTTTATAACTTTCACAATACAGTTTGTGAGCTATTTTCATTAATTAAATAATGCTTGGAAGGACACAGAATAATAACATGTAAGAAGCTGAGATTGTTCTATAACTTTCACAATTTCTCTGACTCTCTAAGTATGTAAGAAAAGCCATTAAAAATTCAGCTAAGCTCCTAAATGCATTCTCGTGGGAAAATCTTTTTCTTATGAACCAAAAATGTCAATTACCTATAGAATGAACTGGTAAAAAGAATATGGCAATCAATCATTTGAAATCTAGGCTTTCTATTGGTTATAAATTTAGTGGGAATCAATGTCAGAAATATTGTGAATCAGAATATGTGACAGGTAGATGTGGCAGGAGGGAACTGAATTTCTACTTGATTGCTTTTTAGGCACATAAGATTGAAGGATATAAAAATATTGCTTCACTTGTACAGAACATTTTATGTCAAATTTTATAGTTCTCAGAGGGTTGGTAAATAAATTATAGAAGAGGCGATGACTAGAGAACACGATGTCACAATTCTTACACTAAGGGAGTTTGAGGTTATTTTTAATTATTTCTTTATAAAATTAAGAACATTAATAATATTAAAATTTGATTTATTATGTATATTTATATGTCAAGTTTGTTCGTACACCATGATAATTAAGTAGTTTAATTAAATTTTGAAAGTAACCCACTAAAACATTGTGACATGTACAGTTTGACCTGCCCATAGTGAGAGAGCTAAGCAACTAGTAGCAGTGAAGAGTGAGAGGAATTTATGTCATTTAATATGAGCCCCTAATAATTATGGAACAGTGGTTAAAATCTGCATCATCATTAAAACAGAAAAATAGTAATAACACAGATGAAGGTGGAATATGTTCAAATGAAAAAACACTGACTCATCAATCAAAATGCAAAAATCATAAATATTGTGATGAATATATATATCCTTTAGATTTATATGCACAGGTCCTGAACATGAAGAAAAGATATAGTGTGATTTCTGTTATGAAACATTATCCAATGAAAGTATGAAGCCAGCCAAACTTCGCTGTCATCTAGAAACAAAACATAAAGAACACTTCAATAAACCCCAGGTTACGTGCTGTATATTTTCATATGAGACAACTAGAACTGCGTGCAAGACAAAAATCAATAGAAAAAATAGCAACTGGCTGTGATAATGAAAATGCTGTGTTTGCTTCATAAGAAGTGTCTGTATTAATAACAAAGACTAGAAAACTACATAAATAGCAGAGAAACTAATTCTACCTGTTGCTAAAGCAATTACATCTAGAAAACAAAAAGGCAGAAAATTATAGTTTGATTTCATTACCAAACACAACTGTGAAGCTGCAAATTGAAGACCTGTCTGATAATGTTACAAACCAGCTAGTGAAAAACGTGTACAAAAGTGAATATTATTATTTGCAATTATATGAAAGTACAGATGTTTCTAACAGTGTTGACTTGCTTGCATTCGTATGGTATGAATCCGATGGTAAAGTTTGTGAAGATTTTCTATTCTGCCAGTCATTGCCAACAAATACTACCATTGAGGCTTTTTTAAATAGTTTCAATGATTTCATAATTGCAAATGAAATTGGGTGGTCAAAATGTGTAGGAATCAGTACTGATGAGGCTCCTGTTATGTCAGGAAAGTACAATGGACTCATTGCAAATATTTGAGCTAACATACCAAATGTCAAATGGACTCATTGCTGCATACATAGAGAACCACTGACAACAAAAAAAGAAGCCAGGAAAATTCAAAACTATGCTTGATGAGGCAGTGAAAGTGGTTAATTTTATTAAAGCTTATACTTTAAATTAACATATTTTTAATGTTCTTTGTGAATAGATGGCTAATGCACACGAATAATTGATCTTACATTCTCAAGTGTATTGGCTGTCTCACAGAAAAGTACTTATCTGCTTATTTGAGTTGTGCAAAGAAATAAGAATATTGCTCCATGATAAAACATATCAAGGAAGTGTGTGTTTCAATAATTTTTCATGGCTAGCTATGGTGGCATATTGGTCTGATATTTTCACATATTTGAATGGCCTAAATTTGAGCAGACAAGGGAGAGCTGTAACTATTTTTTAAGTTGAAGAAGAAGTGGAAGCTATGATTATGTAATCAGACTTGTGGTTAGAACATCTTCAAAAGGGGCGTATTTGAATCATTTCAACACTTGATGATTTGCTTACAAAATCTGATGATGACCTCTCTCAAGGAATAAGAAACCTTATTATTCAACACTTGTAGAGTTTGAAGAATAGCTTTAGGGATTATTTTCCTCTTCCTGATGCCAATAACAAGTGGATTGGGGATCCATTTAATGTAGATGTAGAAAGCGTAAAATATTTAACTACAAGTGAAGAAAATAGCCTTGTTGAACTTTCATGTGACACCTCGTTGAGGTCAAATTTCAATGTATCTAACTTTTGTTACGTGAAAAAAAAAAAAAAAGAGTACTCTGAACTGGTATCCAAAGCACTGAAGTATTTAATACTGTTCCCAACTACATATTCATGTGAGCAGACTTTGTTCCAGCTGTTTTATATAAAATCAAAACACAGAAACCCAAAGAACAAAAGTTAAAGCATGAGTCAATATGGCTGTACACTGCAGATTTCTGATTGAAGAATACCTGGTCAGGCACCGCTCCCAACAGTGTGGGATCCCTATAAAGAATAAATGAAGCAAGGACCCCTGAAATGAAAAGAATGTATGAATATAGCCTTAACCAGTTAAAGTTGCACCGAAGCGTGAAGAATGGCCACAAGAGGCAGATGAAAACCTGACGAAAAAGAAACCACGATATGATGTAAATAATGGGAGATGAACGTATTAGGTGTAGTCCATATGCCCAGTTGCAGGATTTCCTCCAATGGCCAACAAAGACAAGATGCAAGAGAAAAGGTGAGGTGTTGATTCTGATGAGAAAATACCCTAATCAAATTCTGTTAGGAAGATAATAAGGAGGAATAAGCCAATGGAATCAAATGTTGAACCCAACTGGTGAGGGTAGAAGGGGATAGATCACAAAGAAAGACGTCTAAAAGATAAAGAGTCAGAAATGGGTATCACAGAAAAAAGCTGTGCAGGCAATATAGCGATGCAGGATATTGATGAGACACAGAAGTCTATCTCAATCAGGATGAGGACAGAAATGAGAAATTGAAGGAAGGAAAATAGGTGCAAAGGAGGAATTACCCTTCCTAGCTGCTGAGGTCGTTGGGAGGAAAGAACAGTCCAGATAAAGGAGAAGATAAGTGTAGTAGTAAAGCATACGTGAAACATCAATGGCAAACAAAACAGACCTTAGACATCCACAGGCTAAGAGATGAAGAAAATATATTTTAAGGGAAGGACGAAACATAGAGCATGAGGAAATAGGTTCAAATGGAGGTAAAGTGAGAGAATGGAGGACTACATTAATATCCCAGTCTGGAAGACTATGCCATCTGGAGAGACAATGAATCCGGAAGGAACAGAGGAAGCAAAACTCGACGGTATTGGGAAAAATCAAAAAGTATAACATAAGGCAGTCTGATAACCTGAGATCAAAGACCTCTGATTGAAAAGCCATGTGAGAAACTCAGCCACACTAGCCACAGCAGGTTGGTCAGTGGGAAATCCCTTGAAGAAAGATATATGGAACAAGCTAAAAGAAAAGCTACTTGATGGAAGAAACATGATCTCTTTGCCACAGGCAGGATAAAAGCCAAGCATGAAGATGAAGGACGTGAATGGTAGGATGTAGAACTGGTGACCAAGGTTGACGAAGAGGGAGGGAGGCAAGGGAAGGGGTGCTAGGAGGGAAAAGTTGCAGCTGGTGTAATCTTGGAAACCACAGTTGAGTTGGCCAATAGGGAGCGACTAGAAGGACTCGACATGGAATACCACCAGATGAAGATGAGAGAGACCACCAGATGAAGGAATTGGATAGGGGGATAAACATAAATAAATTTACGAGACCTAAAGACCACTCCATTGGATAAATTTGGTTGTGGCAGGAAAGCACCCAGAATGTGACACACAATGAGATGAATGTGGTGTGTGTGGGCCCAATATAGGAAATCCAACGTACAAAAACATATATTTTGTCCGGGTGCCCCCTTGGTGATTGATATGTGCAACCATCGTAGAATTGTCGGAATGAATCATCACCAGACAATGTTTGGTCATAGGAAGGAACTGATTCAAAGCCCAACAGACCACAAGAAGCTCAAAGATGTTGATATGCAAAGTCTGTTTGTTGACAGACCAATGACCAGAAGCCTCTTCGCGATTGACCCATGCACCCCAGCCCTGAAGGGATGCATCCATGAACAGATGTAAATCCAAATGAGGAGGAAGAAGTGGGACACCCACTGATCTATGGGCCTTGTCAAACCACCAAAACAGATTGTCCAACAGGGTATGGTTAAGGGTAACGGGAGCTGCCAAAGGATCCTAAGCAAGGTTCCATTGATCGTGAAGAGTCCACTGAAGGGACCAGTAACATCACTGAAAATCACATCCCCAAAAGCAAGCTGAAAGGGCACAGCAAACTAACAATTCCATGGAATTAAGTCATAGAGGAGAAGGTTGGACCCGACTGAGATGAGTGTCTAAAAGGACACCTAAATGGACAAGATATTGGGTAGGTTGGAGGAAGAACTTCTCCAATGAGATTAATCAGTTTACCTGAGCAGCCGCGTGAAGGAGCTGACAAGTATGTCTGGCCGACTCCAGTACGGAATGAGCCAGAAGACACCAGTCGTCCATATAATGGTGGAATCACAGCCCTAGAGTATGATGATGGTGAGCAAAACCCACACCATCTGACAGAAAATATAAGGGCTGGAAGCAAACCCTAAGGGTAGGGTATGAAAATGGTAAAGTACCTTGTGATGGACAAACCAACGATATGGCAACACCATGTTGAGATAGGAATGTGTAGATAAGTGTTGGAGATGTTACTCTTGGTCGTTCATATGCCTAGAGAAAAAGCCCACCATATGGTGAGCTTTTTCTCCAGGGTAAAATGGAGCAGTTGAACAAATCGACTGAGGCGGGACAAATTTATGACAGGACTCCAGACCCCAGTTTTCTTGGGAACAACAAAGAGTCTGGAATAAAAACCTGGTGTGAAGTATTTAATATAGGTTTGATGACTTGCTGAGATAGTAAGTCCTGAACCGCTTCCAATAGACACTGGTCAGATATTGGATCCTGAGGTGGAGGGAAGGAAATTAATACAGGAGACACAGGAGGTGGGGAAAGAAACAGGATCACAAATTCTTCTGATAAAATTTGAAGAACCCTATAATCCTTGATAAAAGGATGCCATTGATGAAGAAAATTGACAGGTCAAGCTCCCACCAGACCAGAACCTACTGGGTAGTCACTGATACTGTTGGAGATGTGATGTGCATCAATAAAGAAGATGACGAGATGAGACACCCCAAGCGGGAGGGACAGGTAAAGGTTGGGAAGGAGAAGGATGGGAAAACTATAACTGATGCTATATTGGGTTCTGACTGAGACAGATGGGCAACAAGAGTGGAAAGGGTAGCCTGTCGTCGTTGTACTGATGCAACTTGTGGCTCCAAGGACTCAGTGATCATGCCAAGTATGTAATGCCACAAAAATAGGGCCATACATAAGTCCCAAAGACAAGATGCTGGTAAACAGACACAAGTTTAGGTCACATCATGACCTAGAAGGTCCTAACAGTAGAGAAACTACTTATGCAAAGCCAGAGCCAAAGATGACAAATGAGCCAATGTGGAGGAAAGAAGGGAGACAATGTCACCAGAAAATCCCACAGTGTTTTGGCAGAGAGCCTCAGAGAGGAGATGGATGGTAGAAAGATACTGTGAGAGTTGTGATGGTAAGACAAAGGTGGTAAAATTGGGCATGGGTCAGGCTTACAGGAGATTCAGGGAGTGCCCCACCTCCACCCCAGCAGGTAAAATAAAACCTAACAATTGTTGGTCTAGAAAAGGACAGTCTGCATGATGATATGCAAGAGCAAACAGATCTGAAGCCCTTGGGTGGCGGGGTAAACTAATCACGTTACTTAACTGTGAGGCAAATTGGTCAGCATGCACCCGAATATATGTGAAATAGGCAATCCAAGTCCTTGTCAGCCTGAACAGGCTCAGCATGTTCGGGAGGAAGTGAGGCAAGGTCCGGAGATAGAGGTTGATCCAGGTAACATTCAATCTCCCCATTAATAAATGCCAATAAATCTCCCACTGGGTTGCCCACACCTGAGGCTTGTGACATAATGCTAGTCATAGGTGTGACCCCTGAAGAGGTAACATGAACTTCAGAATTCATATCAAGAAGAGTCAACTAAAATCGAAATTATTAATAATAATGTGACTGTAATAAACTGGGATTAAATTACAGTGAAGAAACAGTCTTAATAAACTTGGAAGTAATTTAAATGAAAACCACTTTGTGAGTATACTAAATTTGAATGTGAAATTAGAAACAAACAAAGGAACATTTCCAAGCACAAGCACTGCCAAATGAGAAGTGACAGTTCTGTAGAGGCATATAGAGGAAGTCATATGCATCACATATGTCACTCTACTACTGTTGGTGAAGTGATGCATGATGATTTGCATGAGAGACATATTGGAATGATTTGATTCCAATAGGGGGGAACAGAAAGCTTGTGGCATGCATATAGAAAAAAGTTTGTAAAAAGTTTTTTTGGTGTACAAAACTTGAAGATAGCTTTTGTATATGGAAACAGCTGTTAGCTGAGTTCTTGCACAGATCTTAAAATACAACATTGATAAGCGGAAACATCGGCACATGTAGATATGTAGATCTTGAAAGTCGAGTTGTTCAAAACTTGAAAATAGTGTTGATAACTGAACCAATTGTTGGTTGAGATGTTGCAAAGGAAATATCCGCTGAAGCTTTTTGTCAGACACTAATCACAGCAGAACCGTCTGGAAAATGATCTATGGGAAATAATACAACTTATAAAATGAGTCAGATCAACGTAGTCTGGTAAGGCAATCACTGATTGGCATGTCCTTAAGCCAACCAGGAAATGTCACAGACCCACTGAAGGATGTGTAGATTGTATAGGAATTCTTTTTGGTGGCAAAGGACAGGTTTATATGTTTTAATAAAGGTGGCTTCCAAAATATAGAGATGAAAGGTTGACAGACCATTTGCAATAATTTTAAACCTGCTATCCGTGTAGTTGTCAGCACAAGTCGGGTTCACTAGTAAATGCTGGTCAATCGCTGATTCACATTTTGATGGTAGAACTTTTGTTTTACAGGTGTGACATCGTAAATTCTTTTCTTTCACACTCTTATTTCTTATGGACGTGGGTACACGTTGTTTAATTCTATCCTGCAGTCTTTGTGAAGTGCGACCTATGTACCGACATTCGCAGTGGCACGAGAATTCATGAATAACCATACTTTTCTGTGTGGTAGGTATCTCATCTTTGTGAGTTGCAGGCAACAGCTTACATGTCGAATAAGCACAGTAGAAGTTCACTGCAGGAAAATATTTAGTAATGGCCGTTTTCAAT
>NW_013667187.1:157584-158269 GCF_000517525.1 Limulus polyphemus
GTAGCAAATGAAAAGGAGTTTTCTGAAAAGTACGTTGACACCCGTTCAAAAATTTCCGAAAGCCACTTAGCTAATTCACGTTGAGCAAAGCCAATCATAGACAAAATTGGGTGGAGTGGTACATCCTTTTTGTGCATTTTAGGAAGGCCATACATATGGGGACGTTGTGAACCTGCGGGCCTAATCTGGTCATAAATATCATGTGGTAAGGAACCTTTCTTAACCAGTTCTAATAAGTGTTTTTGTAACTTGTTTTAAATTTTTGCCGTGTTATCATTTTGCGAAACAGTGCCTAGCCTTTTGAATTTTGTTTCATCATTTAAGATGCCACATATTTTATCAATGTAGTCAGTTTATTCAAAATGATGGTACCAGAACCTTTGTCAGGTTCTGTGATAAGAATACTTTTGTTCGAACGTAAAGATTTTATAGCCTGAAAATGTTCTATATGCATATAGAAGTCGGTAAGGTCGATTGGTGTGCCACAGTAAGCATGTGCCAAATCACATAGTCTGGCCTTTAGCGAACTTAGTTCTTCGTCCAATACTTGTTTATGTTTAGTAAGTTGAGCATAAAAAAAGTTTGCATATAGAGGGCAGCACTGGACAAGAATAGTGAGTGGAGGGAAGTACCATATTGGAGAAAAAAGACTTTGCTTTATATCCAAGTTAGAAACATACTGTTG
>NW_013667187.1:158290-162908 GCF_000517525.1 Limulus polyphemus
AAGAAAGAACTTGTGTCGCTTAAGTTTCGTCGGAACGAAGTTACGGAAAATCAATTAACAAACGGAGACGTAACAATACATTATATCCAACCATATATCTATATTACATGAAATAATAAAAAGCAATTATACATTCATATTTTGTAACCATTTATATGTGAAAAAACATTGATTTCCACATTCGATGACGAGGAACCCACTTTGAGACTAATAATGGCTGGAGACGGCTTGAATGGGTAATGAAGAAAAACTTTAATATAAGTTTAACATAACAGCAAATGTACAAGGTTTTGTCATCATCAGGTACCTGATGTCTTCAGCCATTATTGATTTCCACATTGATTGTAATCCTCCCTTTCAGTGACAGATACAACTAATATTAGCATACTTAGATGATCCTAAAACTTCATGATAATGCCATCTAAAGATGTGAGTCAGTAATTTACAGGTCTTTAGGAAAACTTTAAGTATATGATGAAGAGAATGATTTGGTAACAGAAGCAGATCGTAGTGACTTATATGCCAGATGGAAGAGTCCACAAACTTTTAGATATGGAGTTTAGAGAAGCAATGATGAAAGGTAAACTGAATGATATAAATGAAATCGTACAAGTAAACAAGTGTAAGTTTGTATAAATTAATAGTCACAGAAAACAAAACTGTTGTTTTCTGGATTGATTGTTTAACTGTTACTGCTTTACATCACATTCTTGAATTGAAAAGTTTACAATATGATATGTATCTGAACCTAGATAATGCTTACATATACACAGATACACACACATACATATATATATATATATCATATATATGGGTACAAAGTAAAAGAAGCTATTTTTTGTACAATTATAAAACAATACTGAGATATCATCGTAAGAACTATAACAATCAAATGTTTTGAGTAAATTTTATCAAAACTAAAACTACCTGCTTGCTACTGTATCTCCTTGAAGGTTAAACTTTGGATAGTCACCTCCGTAAATACTGAGATATCATCGTAAGAACTATAACAATCAAATGTTTTGAGTAAATTTTATCAAAACTAAAACTACCTGCTTGCTACTGTATCTCCTTGAAGGTTAAACTTTGGATAGTCACCTCCGTAAATGTCTCGCACAAGTTTGTCAACTTTGGTACTGTCCCCCATTTCTGCTAGAGCAATAGCTTCTTCAAAGGTTTCACATCCTGTGAGTAAACAGCACAATCCAAGGAATGTGCCACCTCCTAAACTGAAATCACACACACCTCATTAGAAAATTGAAATTAAATTATATAAAAAAATGCTTATTACTACTGTTTAACACTTCAGTAACAATAATAATTTGGAACCATGCAATTGGCTGAATATAATTGTTTTCAATACAAATTCAAATTTTTCATGACAATGGCTGTTGAAGAATTCCAACTGTTGTCAACCAGAATCATAAACTGTACAGAAATGATTTTAAATAAACATGTTCTTAACCACAAGAAATCAATGGAAAATTTCACTTATCTCTAAATTAATTTACATTTATGAGAAACCTCACCATGAGAATATTTTTAACAAACTTTCCACAAGATTATTTACTTTTCTATGCTTCTTATTCCCAACAACTGGAAGAGATTTCAGTTAATTTAAGTTTTAGTGTATTCACTGACTGTTGTAAAATTAAATATGTGTGAAAATAAAATAATAAGTACCTGTGTATACTGTAATATGTTCTTTTTATTTGTATCTGCTTCACTTATGTATACAGGAAAGTGAATGAGACCAACAAGAAAGTTAATATACCAAAAACAGAACTCTTTCAATCTTGAAGAGGCAAAAATAGTTACCTATGGTTTTTATTGTTATCCACTTGTGCTAATTAGATCACCACTTTGTAACTCTTCTTCTAAAGCCTCAGAAACTGAGTATAAATATATTCACGTAGCTAAAACCTTGTATGATATGATTTATTTTGCACATAATGTCACTTGTACATCCAGGGCAGTGTAGAAAAGACAAGCACTGATATTTGTAGTTTTAATAGTTAACTAATTGGTATACTTTCTGTTTGCCTAATCAGGAAAACTATGCTCATAATCTACATCTGCAATGATAAAACTAAAACTTTAATTATGTTTATAATGTGTTATTTTCCAGTGCATGGATTTCCAACAGAGTAAACAGGTAGGGTCAAGTAAAGAGAAGGTTTGCCAAATATCGTGCTACAGAGGATGGGTCTGTCTTTTTCTAAACTCCAATGGAGTCAATACAAAAAATGTACAATAAAAAATATTTATCAAAATAAACATGACAATATAAAACAACAAGGCAAATGTTTGCATGGGGTCTGTGTGAAACTGTTAAGAGAGGGAGAATATGAAAAGAAACCTTTGTTGGTTCTCTCTCTCACCACTTCAATGTGACCCCTCATATAAGCTAAAAGGAAAAGAAAATTGAACAACAAAAATAAAACCCATTTTGTTAAACGTAAAGCTAGAAGTCATACCTCCCAAAGTAAAACAATTTATTGAAACAAACTTTTAAGTCTTAAATCTTGACAATCTCAAGAACTCTATAATCTAAGTCTCGATAAAAGCTACAATCTTACAAAATCCTAGGAAAATCTCTCTTCCAAATCTGCCTAAGATGGAAGAGCCTGGCCTTAAATACTAAAATATAATAACATAAAAGTCAGACTGCTCATGTGAAGCACTTAGATCAAATGACTTTGTACCACTCATGTTCAAACATGGCGGTGATAAGACCCTGGGCCATTAAATGATTCACCAACAGAAAAAATAGCTATTTCTGGAAATAACAGGTAAGGTCACAGCTTCCTTTCCATTAGAAAACATGCTTAATGATCAGTTAGTGATTTTAGTCTCATGTGTGGCTGAAGTAATAAGAAAATATGTTGCTAATTTCAGTGACTCTGCATCCAAACTGAACTGAAAGAAAACAGAAATTTTAAAAAACTTGATATTATCTAATAGAGCAGCAAACACATGATGCTATCCAGCACCACAATAATACAAATGAATACAAGCTCACATTAAATGAACATTTTTATATTTTGCACATTACTATTCTTAAAATCTAAACAACAAACATTTTCTATTTTCATTAAAATCACCATTAAATCTTAATATCTTTAAATTAACCTAACCAACATTAATGATACTCCTGTTAAGCCTAATGTTAAATTTCTAACTGGTAATATCACAGGCACTTCCTAGTAACTTTAAAGTGATAGTTGGTCTAAATAAAAACAATAAATAAAAATAAAATAATATGCTATGTTATGTGAAATTTTTCTTTCCTTTTAATTGAGAACAATTCTTATTCACCAAAATCTTCATAAATGTATGCATTTGGTGCATGTAACATGCTTAGATACTGAACATTGGCCATGGCATTTTAATTGTCAAACACAACAGCAAAAGAAATTTTACATTTTCCTCCCCTTTACTTTTATATGTAAATCTAACATACAAACTGTCTCTCTTGAATTTATTTCAAATACTGATATTAGTATTTCAAATACTAATATCAGTCTGTTCACACGAGTTTGCCACATATATGTACACTGCTTAAGAGGAAAGGCCCAGAAAAGTATAGGTAGGTAACATTACAATTTGGTTTCCACTTCTAAGTTCCCATGCATATTTTAGTATTTTGTATGAACCACTGAAAATATTGGTAATTTCATATTTAGCAGCATAATTCAATCAACAAAACATCTGTCTTAATCAAAATTTTGTATTATTGCATGTATTAATACCAGAGGGGACAGTGAAATTTATTAATTTAAATTTACAATAGTTTCACATATTATACGATAATTCTTTGTACACACCAAACAGAAAAGATAAATTCAGTTTTAGGTTATTTGAACAATAAAATTTTTAAATGTTTGAAGATAATGTGGTTAGGAGTCTTTTACTGTATTTTGCGAGCATTAAAAAATATGAGTTTGATTTATTTTTAATTAGTATTGGTCGATTAGTACTTTCTGTAAAAGCTGAATACCATGGGAAGAATGTCACAAAATTTGTCTAAGATTTAACTTTGAAAGCCACCTACAACTTTATGATTTTACCATAAAGGTTTAATCAGTATGAACATTTGATTTTTAGTAAGCTTGCCTTGTACCCCTCTTGTATACTAAGTAGAAAACTCTTCAGAATGGACAACAGCATTTGCTATGTTGTTGTCTTAATTAATGCACTTATAGCAGCAATATTTCTACCATGGACTTGACAATATAATTACAAGGACTGAAGATCCAACTTTATTCTTGTACTAGCCACATGTAAGCAAAGTCTGTACCACAGTGGAATTTCTATACTTTCCCATGAACAGTAGCATTGGAGAATTCCTTAGACAAGTACAAATGTGTTCTCTAGTAACATCAATTACACAGAAACTTAGGAACACCTGGACACTATTTTTACAGGATGGTTTGGTTTGTTTGGAAATTCATGCAAAGCAACACAAGGGATATCTGCGCTAGCCATCCCTAATTTAACAGTGAAAGACTAGAGGGAAAACAGCTAGTTATCATCACTACCGCAAACTCTTGGGCTACTCTTTTACCAATGAATAGTGGGATTGACCATCACATTATAAAGCCCCCACAGCTGAATG
>NW_013667187.1:162918-164255 GCF_000517525.1 Limulus polyphemus
ATTGACCATCACATTATAAAGCCCCACAGCTGAATGGACAAATACGTTTAGTGGTATGGGGATTTGAACCCACGACCAGCAGATTGCAAGTTGAGCACCCTAACCATCTGGCCATGCCAGGCCTATTTTACAGGATGATCAAGATACATGTGTGAAAAATGAACTTCGAAAGCATTGCCCCAATTGCATTATGTACAAATCAGTTAATTTTGTAGTATTTATATTTTCTTCTCACCTAGATCTCTCTCCACTAATAGAAAAGTACAACCACTTTTTCTTGTTAGCACTTTTTATGATTGAGTTTCATTTATTTTTCCTATAAAGATGTATACAACCATTATTGTTTTGCAGCAAAACTTGTATCCAGTCTAATTGCTCAATTCAGTTAGGTAGGCAACTTGGACTCTGTAATACGTGGAACAGGAAGGTACCACATGTTTTATGTCCCCTAGTTAATAATTAATATTTCAAAACTTCCATTTTTCTTTAAATTTTGTTTAACACAGAAAGTCAAGTGAACAAAAAATCAAATTCTCCTCTTCCTCGTTCAGCATGAAGCTAGAATCACTCTTATTGGTAATTAGTACCTGCTTATCATTATCAATTACTTCACCAATTACGTTGAGGCTTATCTATTGGTTGACACTTTAGTACAGTCTATTTCTGATGTATTGGCAGCAGAAGGGATATTCCAATTCAGCACCCCTGATAGATCAGGGAGGTAATTTAATAATCAGTTCTTCTCTAGGCTGTCCAAAGCATCAGGTGTGGTGAGGATGTACACTTTACCTTATCACCCAAGTCAGATGGTTTGGCAGAACAAATAAAACAGACTATTAAGCATATGCTTGCAATATTTGTTAACTCTCTATATAATAGCTCAATGTATGTAACTGATCTTATAACTACCATGTACCATGAAACTACACATAACTGAATATACTACGTGCATCTTAATGAAACTATACATAACTGAATATACTACGTGCATCTTAATGAAACTACACATAACTGAATGTAGTACGTGCATCTTAATGAAACTATACATAACTGAATATACTACGTGCATCTTAATGAAACAATACATAACTGAATATACTACGTGCATCTTAATGAAACTATACATAACTGAATATACTATGTGCATCTTAATGAAACTATACATAACTGAATATACTATGTGCATCTAAATGAAACTATACATAACTGAATATACTACGTGCACCTTAATGAAACTATACATAACTGAATATACTACGTGCATCTAAATGAAACTATACATAACTGAATATACTACGTGCATCTTAATGAAACTACACATAACTGAATATACTACG
>NW_013667187.1:165255-167126 GCF_000517525.1 Limulus polyphemus
GTGTATATCGTATATATATATATATATACCATTCATACCTTCGGTGTATAGGATACAGGAAGATTTTGACATCAAATTTTGGGGTAAAAAAGTGTGTCTTATACACCGAAAAATACGGTACTAAGTGCATCTTAATGAAACTTGACAAATTTTTTGTAAGCATTAGAAGCCTACTGTAAACACATAGTTTGACTTTTTAACTCTTTCCATACATAAATGGTAGATGGCATTGACCTTGTGACCCTACTAGAAATAATACTATCTTAGATTTATTGTTAACTTCAAACACAGAAATGATAGCAATGGGTGGAAATTGGGGAACATCTAGGTGCAAGTGATCTTTGCTGTAATAGGTTCAGTGTTTTGCTGCATATGGAGATATAGAATAATGAAATTTTTGGTGCCAAATTTGAATGGATTCGACAAGAATTATCTGTTGTGAATTGGGCAGCTGAGTTATTTGGAGATGCTGATCAGATTTCAAAAATTTTTAAAGATAAATTTTTAAATATTCAAGGTAAACATATCCCTTATAAAAAGAAAAGGGTAGCTGCAGGTAAAAAACCTGGCTGGTTCACAGGGGGTATGAGAGATTAAAGAAAAGAATAATAAAGTTAAGAAATATAAATTGACTGGTATGATGGGAGATTTACAAGATTGTAGAACATTAAGGAAGTTGGTAAAACAGGAAATTAGAACATCAAGAATGAAGTATGAGAAAAGGTTGGTTGAAAATGTAAAATTAACAGTAAGGATTTCTTTAAAAACATTAAGGTAAACAAAATGTTAGAATGGGGTAGGATCCTTGAGGGATGATAAAGGAAGGGTAGTATCTGATGATTATGAGATGGCTGGGTTATTAAATTTTGCTTTTCTTTGGTTTTACTAACAAAGATATAAGCAGTATTCAACATCTTGAATAGTTGATAGATGACAACAAGATTGAACAAGATAACTGAATTTATTCTGAGCTGGTTAAGAAAAATTGGAAAGTTTAAAGAATGGTAAGGCTCCTGGGCTAAATAATATTTCACCAAAGGTTGTGAAGTAGGTTAAGAATTGGATATATAAGCCACTTGCTACTATTTTTGGAAGTACTTTAATAGTGGGCAGGTCCAAGAAGATTGGAAAATAGCTAATGTAACTCCTCTTTTCAAGAGAAGTGATAAAAATTGTCCCAGTAATTATAAGCCAATTAGTCTTACATCAGTTGTGGAAAACGTTTTGGAAAGTCTGATAAAAGATGCTTTGCAAAGTCATTTAACAAAGTTTAGAATTTTATTAGATAGTCAACATGGTTTCACTAAGGGAAAATCTTGCCTTACAAATCTTATGACATTCTTTGAAAAGGTTACTGGTTATGTAGATGAGAGTAAGAGTGTAGATTTGGTGTAACTAGATTTTCAGAAAGTATTTGACAAGGTACCACGTAAAAGGCTTGTAAAAAAATTATCTCTATAGGTGCAGCAGATAAGTTAGCCAATTGGATAGAAAAGTGGCTGGATGGAAGAAAGCAGAGGATTGTTACAGATGGAGGTCAGTCAAACTGGATTAATGTTACAAGTGTGGTACCTCAGGGTTCAGTTTTGGAACATTTGATCTTTTTGATTTACATCAGTGACATAGGTAACAGAATGGTGAATAAGTTACTTAAATTTGAAGATGATATTAAGGCTTAGGGTATTGCTAGCTGTGAAGAGGATGCTGCTGATTTACAAAAGGATTCAGGTCATTTAGTGAGTTGGGCATATAAAAGGCAAATGAGTTTTAATCGTAATAAGTGCAAGACAATCAAAATTTGAATTACAAGTATAATTTGGATAGGAATAACCTTAACAGTGTTATGAAAGATAGGGATCTTGGTGTAATGG
>NW_013667187.1:167287-193851 GCF_000517525.1 Limulus polyphemus
ACAGGATGGTTAGCCTTTGGAGGTTGTGGAGACAGTAAATTTAAGTGAGTTTAAAAGAAAGCTTGATAAGTATATGAATGATAAAGGCTGGCTTTAAGATTTTTTTTAAATTTATTTATTAAGAGTTTTAGTTTAGTTTAAAGGATGGGACAGTATGTTCAATAAACTTTATATTTTATCTGTTATTTTCTCTATGCTAACTTTATATGGATTCGTCAATTGTGACCAACTTTGTAACTATCATAAAAAATATGGAATAAATCTAAATTACCTTTTTTTTCTAGAATGATTATATAATAGGAAACTGCATTTATTTATTCTCAATAGCTTAAGACTCATAACAATTTACATTTGCTTCTACTTAATTTTATTGCCCTTTGAACGATGTCTTATTAATAACCCTGCCCAAGTTATAAATAACTCAGTGAATGAGTAGCTCTGCTTAGCATACTGAATCATGTAATTCATGAGCTACTCACAAGCATACTTTGTGGAAAATTATTATTATTCATTATATCACCTAATCTAACCTAATAAAATTCTGTTTTACATTTTATCTATTTTTATAAAAAAGATATACAATAAATATGGTATTTACCTTTAACCTCTTGTTTTTTGCTATCAGTTACTGATGAAGTTTAAGCCTACTTTTTTATAATGATGGTACTAGTACACTAAATAATACGTAAATAATGCATCTAAGAACACAGAATAATAATACGCACAAAGCAGACAATGTCCTAAAACTATTATAATATAACTAGCTTTCTGATTATAGCATAAGAACCTTAAAATATTTCTCTAAGCTTCTTGATCTGAACACCACAAGAGAAACTTTCAAATTGAAGATGAAAAATGCAATACTCCGTAGTGAAAAAAAAAATGTACCACAATACATCTCTCGATTGAGAAAAACTTCATTTTTCTATTGGTTATAAATTATACAATACAAAATTTCAGAGAGAATTATTGGCATGTGGGTCTAACTTTCTAGTTTATGTCTCTGTAAACATAGAAAATCAAAATCAATAATAGTAATATTTATGTAGAAGAGAATCTTTTCTTTCTACTTGTTATAAATCTGTTCAATGGCCATGTAAATTTAACTAGTAAATACTCAATCTTAAAAGTCAGAGGCAGATGTGAAAGGTTTTTCTGGTGGATTTGACAAATGTATTTATGACTCAACAAATCATGATGGTAGGAGGCTCAAATTTTACATTCTTGCTTGTAATTATGTACAGTTTTTGTTTCTAATTGGTTGGAAGCTGCAAAAGCTTCCTATTATTGACACAAGCTATATATATTTGAAGTTGGGAGTTGATCTCGCATGGCACAGGAAAAGTAAGATTGAGAACTGTTAAACTTTGAATATAATGCTGTAAAATGTTTTAACATGTGTAAATAACCTACGCCCATATGTTTATGTCAATCTGATTGGGATGAACACTTATTGTATGTCATGACTTCACATCGTGCAACAGAACAGAATATATGAATGTTGCCAAACGTGCTCAAGTTGGAACTCGAAATGATTCTCTCTGTAGATTTAATAGAAAGTTCACCAACTACAGCAGATACATTAGTGTCTGCAAGAATGTGTGAAAATCTGCACTGGCTAAAGCACGAGTTTGCATGTCAGCAACCAGGAAAAGCCACCAAACATCAGAAGAGAACCTTGACACGAGATCCAGTATTCATGTGGAAAGCATAAGTACATTACAGATGAACTTCTCATGCCCTAGTGTTTCCATTAAGGCACGTATAAAAATTTGAAGGTGGAATATTCAGAAGGTTGAGAATTTTAAAAAGGTAAAAATAAGGGTTAGACTCACATCAGACTTGCAGGAAAACAGTTTAGTCTGTTGTTTCATAAGTGCTGCCTAGAAACATTTCAGTTGGATTGAATTTAATTTTAGTAAGTAGATGAAATTTATGCTATATGCCAGTAGAAAGCAAAATTCACAAACAGCACTATATATCATAAATATAAACTTGGTACAAACAATGTTTCATTTAGAGTTGTTTCCATATTTTCAGTTATGCACACTGAAATATTTCAAAAAGTACACAGTTATTAGAATATTTTCTTGACATTACTTAAATACAAAGTGCAGTTATAATGCATTAAAGTGAAAAGTGGGTATGTAGCCCCAAAGGCAAGAAGTAACACCTTGGTGGAGCAGCTTTGTAATTGCTTGTGTCTCTGCTAAACATGCATCTGAAGGGAGAGACAAGAGGGAAACTTAACACTGGTGTTAATGAATTTCCATGGTCAGAAAAATATAGATTAGTACACGTGCAATACTTGAACTATTTTGGTTACTAATGTGAGTACCTGATGCTGCAACCCCATCCCATTTCTTTCCCACCAAACCTGGAATCTGCTTTGATGGTAGGGGAAGGAAAGTGACTGGATATTTGGATAGCTTTGGACTATCAGCCTCTTCAGAGAGTGTACTTGGAACATACAGGTGAAGCACATATCCAGAGGGTGCCTGTATTAACCCAGCTTTTCACAGGCAATAGGAATCATGTTCTACAGGTAAGATACACATAAGCCCATAGAAACAGCAAGTGTCTTGTTGGAGGCTGCTTTATCAAAAAGTCATACAGACATATGTGCATCTCCAAAAGGGCTGTCACACCCACTGTCCTGGCTTGACTTTCTCAAAGCTACAGTCTACTAAAAGGTCATCAGAAAAGTGATAAAGTCAACCATCCACCACTTCATAACAATGGTGGTGACTACCATCACTATCACAATACCAGCAGTAAGAACAGTAATGGTAACTTCATCATTCCATCAACAAAGTGCTGTTAACAATAAAAGCTGAACCCAGAACTGCAGAAGGAAGTAGACTGAGCTGGCCACTAATCCCCCAGTGGATATTAAAAAGTGCCTCACAACCATGCAGATCATGATTTTGAAATAACACTGCCAAGAGCAGATAGTCAGGTGTTCTTTAATCACGAAGAAGTCTGTTCAACCATTGAATGCTTCTGTTGCAGTGTCATCTCTCAGGACCTGGTGTAAACTTATAAAACTATTGCAAGGGTTACAAAGATCATCTGTCAGACCACGTGGTAAATCACAAATCCACAGCTGCATATGAGGAACTGTTGTTTGGGTATATTAGGTAAGCAGCTTCCGCTTCTGTCATTAATTGTACATTTATGAGTAATGATTTTTTTATATAATTTTTTGAGTAAGTAGTTTTTGTGTTTATGTGTATGATTTTTTAATGTAATTAGCATTAACAATATTATTTTTTTCATAGATATAAGTAGCTTGTTCAAGCGTACAGAAAGTTCTAGTTAACATTGTATGTGTAATGCTTTCGTAGGGTCCATTTGTATAGGTATGTATGTGTGTATATACATTAAATGATGTTTTGTGTTTTTCTGTTAAGGGTATAAGTGTGTTTATGGTAAAGTATAGTGGGTTTACTTACAACATATATAGGCAAAATTTGTGTGTGTACACTGTATATATATGTATATTTAATTATTATTATTATTATTTTTTAAAGGTTTTTATGTATTTTTGCATTAAAAGTTATGTTAAACCATTGACATCTCTTTGCAAGATACATACGACTGATGCTTTTGAACTCCTGTTTCAAGTAATACAAACAGATGAGAATGGTAACTCCCTCACCAGATGGGATGCCAGTTCATCATAGGTTAACTTCTAGCTAACAGTTGGTACCCATCATAAATTTGGGGTATAAGTATCTTGCTCAAAGACAAAACAACACGATGCAGACCAGCCTTGAACATGCAAATATTCGACTACAAGTCCAAAGTGCCAAGAAACTGAGACATGCTGCATAAAGGTTCTCTTAGTGTGTCCTTGAAGTGTTTGGTCTGTGTGTTAACTGTCTCAACATGGGTTCAGTCGATTTGACTGACTTTGCGACCTCTTTGTACTCGTTTAAAATCTTTATAGATTTGATACTTCCAACTTTCAATATACTGTTTATATCTTCATAAAATTTGGCAATCTTTCAGTTAGCATTATATTGCTGGTGAAGTATACTTAATAAACTAAAATAGAGATTTGTCAATGAATATATTGAGTATTTGATTAGAATAGTCCATGTGCAAAGTGATTTTCATGTTCAGATTAAAAATACTTTTCTCATTTCAAAAATCTTAAATTTCCTTTGTGTAATCCCCAAAACCTCCTAAATACATTTCAAATGTTTTTTTTCAGTAACACTTTATATTTGATCTGTTATTTTCTCCACCCTATCTCTATATGGGATCAGTCAATTTGATCAACCTTGTAACCCCCCCCCCCCCAAAAAAAAAGAAATAAATCTAAGTTACACTTTTTTCTTTTTAGAATGATTTCAAATTGTAACATGAAACTACATTTGTTTATCTTAAGTAGCTTTAAACTTGTAACAGTATACATGAATTTATAATTAAATTTTATTGTTTTATTGCCCTATGAACCATGTCTAACTACTATCTGTAAATCACATCATTATAGGTGGTAACTCATTTGGGGAATGTACATCTCATGTTACGCTGTCGATTTACATTAACCCTATCGGCCCGGGTACACTTTACTGCACGACACAAAGTTTCAGTGTCTTACATTCAACATTTTATTAAACTACTTTTTGTTTGTTATACCAATTAGAATAGCCTAAAATCTTAATTAATATTCCATATTTTAATAGTATACAAGTTTTAAGTTCTTAATTCTACAAGGGAATATATAAAAAAATCCTGAATTTCCACTAGTCCGACACACGTGACACATTTGGTCACAGCATGTCATCATCCTATTCTATCCACCACCCCTTGAAAATGTACGAAATTAAACATAAAATACTCTCCATAAAATTATTATTGCTCAAACAGACCATAATTTTTATAGCCTTAAATTTTGTTTGGTTACAGAACTATCGAATAGAAAATTAGACCCCTCCTGCCACACCCACTTGTCACATCTTCTCTTTCACAATTTGTTGATAGATCTCTCTTACATTTCATTACCTATAACCAACAGAAAGTCACGGTTTTCATATATCAAATGGCGTATTGTATAACATTGTGTTCTGAACAGATAACCGCCGATTTCACTCGGAGTAGCAACATCGTTCTTGTGGGAAAGTTAACGACTAGCTTGGATGAATTTGTAACGGCTTTTTCGCAGAATCTAATCCTAACTAATCTAAAAAGATTCACGTTTTTTACATTTTAGTTACATTTATAATAATAAATAAAGAATAAACATGAAAAAACAAGAAATAAAATATTTACCCGATCTTCTTTTTTTCTTGCTGTCTATTGTCGATGTCACTTAACCCTACTTTTTTTATACTAATAGTAGTAATGCACTAAACAATTTTTATTTAATTAAATAATACACCAAAGAAAATATACTAATAATGTGCAAAAAGTAGATAATATCCCCTAACTCTAAAATTTTTTCTAACTATGTGACAAGAGCCATTAGAAATTCATTCAAGCTAGTCGTCAGCTTTCCCACGGTAAAGCTCTGAGTGAAATTGATGATTATCTGTTCAGAACACGTTAGAAAATACGTCATTTGATAGCTGAAAACATTGACTTTCTATTGGGTATAGATAATATATAATTAAACGTAAGAGAGAACTATTAACAAATCCTGAAAGAGAGGATGTGGCAGGAGGAGTCTGATTTTCTATTTGATAGCTTTGTAACCAAACAAAATTCTAATTGGTATAGCATAAACAAAAAGTAGTTTAATAAAATTTTGAATGTTAGACACTAAAACCTTGTGTCATGTGCAATACAGGATACCCGTAGAGATAAATTTTATGGCTTTATTTTTGCATTGAGTGTATTTCTTTATTAAAGAGAATGTATTTTGTGTGCTCATTCCTTGTTAAAAGATTTAATTTTATGGCATACTGTTTTAGCAATTTCTTCCTAAAGTAGATAGGAACTATTTGATAAAGAGCTTCTGTTTTATTAGTTGCTTTGTCCATTAACACATTTGTATTGTTGACTGTTGAACAACTGTTAGCTATTATTGGGATGAGGCTCAGTCTTTTCTTTTCAGTAAAACTATATATTTTATCTGTTATTTTCTCTACCATAACTCTATACAGACTCGACTGATTTGACCAATCTTATAACAACCATAAAAAATTAAATAAATCTATAAAGTTACAATTTTCCTACACTGAAAATGTATTTTTGATAAGTACTTACCACCTCTCACAGATATAGTTATTCTTGTTCAGGGCTACCTTCTATATGCAAAATGTTTTTAGCATGCCACAAGCCTTGAGTTCCAATGTACCCCGTGATCAATGTGGTAACACTGAGTCTTGCTTGTAAATCATCATGCAACAAACCTCAACCAATAAGAGTGTGACACACCCTCTTCATGCATGTGACTCCCTCTAATCGATTCTACTGAATTATCACTTCAAGTTTGGCAGAAAAAGGAAACACTGGTTGTCAAATGGGAGGAAGGGTGGGAAGAGGTAACCTGTCGGAAATACATTTTCAATATAGGAAAATTATAAATTCCAATATGGTACATTACCATCACTCACAGATATGGCTAGAATCCCAAACTGAATAGGTAGAAATATTGGTACAAGGGAAAGAACGAAGCATTCTTTGAATGCATCCAAAGAACAACCAAAAAAGGTAATTATCCTACATGGGAGACTAAACCACTTCTGTACCAGGTATACTCTATGCTCACAGTGTGGAAAGTGGGCAGAAAAGGGGAGAAGCACATCCAAAAGGGAGAGAACAATGTTTAGATAGGGATCTGAACCACCTGATGTCGAAAGCTCAATCCCTTTGAAAACAGTAATATGGGTGAGACTAAAAGAGATGTGCCCCAAGGTGTAGAGTGGCTAGGGCGTGACAGACAGTACACAGTAAGTCAACTGCAACCAAAGCCCAGCCACTGGGAACCATCATCCATGTGGGGATAGGATGAGGATCATACTATCCATAAGTCAACTACAATCCAAAATTCATCCATTGGTGGGGGCAGGAATGAGGATTATACTATCTTCACCTCAAGTTCAGCAGATTGGAGGGAGATATCATACCCACTGATCTGTGAACAGAACACATGATAGCAAGGTGATAAAATGTTTTACCTATCGGGGAACCCAATATCCAGATGATAGGAATAATAAAGATGTTCCTGTATTGTGAAATATCCCACTCAAAACCAATCAGACAGTGCAGTAACATTCTCAGTATATGAAAATCTTCTATGGATAGTGCAAGAAGAAGAACCATACTAACCTGTATATTCAACCACCATGTTAGCCACAACATGGTTGCAGTGAACACGAGTCCAATTGAGTGAGTGAACAGAGACACCTGTAATACATGCATGGGGACTTATGTTGATTGGTCCAGCCCTAAATCCAAAACTCTGCCACTGGGAATCGACATCCATAAGAAGGTAGGATGAGGGATCCCAATCGAAGGGATGAACTGCAATTTTGATGGCTTGCACCAAAGCTACAACATTCCCTTGGATAAACCCGTTCAGAGATGGAGTGTCAGATCCGAGGACATCTCATCATCAACACCAGCAGACCACCAACCTACTCTCAACTGAATGATTTTATAATTATTTGTATTGTATATCATTATCACATTCAGGAGGATGCCTCCATGGTCCATCACCCCAGCAGCTTGAAACTGGAAAGTAGTAAAGACTCTTATACTCCAATGGAAGAAAAAGTGGGGAGCAAATGCAGTGGAGAGTCTGGAAAAATGTCAACACTGTAGAATATGCAAGAGGTGACCACAAAAAACTTATTTTGAAAAGCAGACCACTCCTGACTTATTCAAACTAAGGAATGGCAGGGATGGGCAGCTATCCCCCCCCCTTCTGCTTTACCCACAAAGTCCATGGGTTAGTACAGTTGAAAACAGACATATTAATGAAACTAAGATATTGCAAGAAGAAACCTACATGTGATTTTGTGGAACACCCCATCTCAACAGCGTGGGTATAGTGGCCATGAAAATTATAATTGTTAAGCTATCCTGGCCTTGCAGCACAGATTTTACTAGTTTAAGTATACCCAGACAAGCACCACTCGCCACAAAGCAGGATCTGTAAACAGAAAATGGACATGCCCCTGAAAAATAAAAGGTACATATACAGAAAGATAAATTACCCAGTCACAATCTCATGGAAATCTGAAGAATGGCAACAGGTGGAAGACAAATATCCCAATGAAAAAGAAACAGCTATCCAATGTAGTTAGTGAGAGATGAATATATGCTGTGTGGGCCACATGTCCAACTGAAGAATTTCCTCCAATGAAGGACGGAGATGAGACATCAGGCAAAAGGTAAGGTGCATAATCTGGTGAGAAGACACCTGGAACAAATTACGGGAAGAAGAACACAAGGAAGAATAAGTCAATCAAATTAAAAGCTAAACCCAATTGAAAAGAGTGGAAATATAAAAGGTCACAAATAGAGGATAATGAAAAGATAGGAAAGGGCACCATGGATGGAAGCCATGTAGGCAATATAACACAAAGAGCATGCACAGATCAGACTGGGAATATAGGTGGGAAATGGAAGGAAAATCAACAAAAAGGAGGAATTACCCCAAAGTTTTGGGAAGGCAAGATCAATCTGGATAAAGGAGAACATGTGGAATGATACAGGGCATGTGAAATGTCCATGGCAAATAAATCCTATCGACAATGTCCACAGGACAAGATAAGAAAAAAATAAATCTTAAGAGATAAGTGAAAAATCAAACATTGAGACAGAGGTTCAAATAGAGGTAAAATAAGGTAAAATTGACAACCCAATACAGAAAGACCACACACCTAGGAGGTTAACTAATCAGGAAGGAGTGCAACAATAATGAGAGGGTAGGAGAGTTAAAAACTTTACAGTACTGGGAAAAACAAAAAGTGTGGGATAAGGCAGCCCAATAACCCAAGATCAAGGAGTCAGAAATCCTCTGAACATATAAGTGAGGAAATCAATAAGAAGAGGAACAGTGGGTTGAGCAGGTGAAAACCCCTGACCCAATGACCAATGGTGGAAAATGTTTCACTTAGGTTGATAAACATCCACAGAGGTAGGGCGATTGGAATGTGCTAAAAATTAAGTAATTTGCTGTGACAAACCAGATCTCCTTGCCAAGGACTGACTAAAAACCATGCGTGAAGATGGTGGGTAGGAAGGGCAGGATGAAATGCCAGTGATCAAGATTGACGTAGAATGTATGGAGTAAGAGGAAGAGGTAATGGTGGGGCAGATTGGAGCTGGAACAGTTGCAAAAACCACAGTTTTGCTGGTCCTGTAAGAAGCAATCAGCATACTTGACATGGAGTGATGTGAATGGTCAAAATCACCCTGGGAAAGAGATGGATGGGAGGATACACATAAAGGTATTTGTTGTTCCAATCCTGGATAAATGCATTGACAGCCAGTAGAAGTGGATGAGGAACTGGAGACCAAAAAAGAAGTAACTCAGTATACAGGGATGTGGCAAACACATCCAGGTGAAAAGTACCCTACTGAAGGAATAGCCACTAAAAAATGCGACCATCAAGAAACCACTTTGTCTGATTGGAAAAAATGATCTGTGACAAGGTTGAATGCACCAGAAATATGACAAGCAAGGAGATAAACAACGAGAGTGTGCCCCCCCCAATCCAAAGTTCGCTTACAAAGGGAACGAAAATAAGTGCCACCTTGGTGATTGATATAAGCTACCACCATAGAATTGTCAGAATAGATCACAACCAGATGATTCCTGGCAAGATGCAGAAAATGATCCAAAGTACGATGTATGGCCAGAAGCTCCAGTACTTCATAAGATTGAAATAATGTAAATTCTGATATGGTAAGACTCTTTGGTCAGAGACCACTGACCCAAAGATTCCTGCTGATTGACTCACACCCCCTCAGCCATGGAGGGAAGCGTTCAAGAAAATGTGATGGGGAGGAGGAAGAGGAACACCCGTTGATGTGTGAGCCTTGTCTAACCACCAATGCAGATCATCCACAGTGAAAGGAGGACGAGAAATAGAAGCATCCAAGGGATCCCACACAAGGTTTCACTGGTCGTGCAGAGTCCACTGAAGAGACCTGATATGCATTCGACCCAACAGGATAAGGGTTTCCACAGAAGACCACATCCCCAAAAGCGATAAGACCTTGTGACCAGTAATACAGGGAGCAGTAAGGGCATGGAAAAATGAAAGCCCCATCAAATGGAGATGAAGGAACTGAGATGAGTGTTGAAAAAGACATCCAAGTGGACAAGATATTGGGTAGGTATAAGGAATGATTTCTCCAATTTGATTAACCAACCCACACAAGCTGCCTCCAAAAGAAGCAGATGAGAGTGATGGGTGGATTCCCATTTGGAATGAGCTAATAAATACCAGTCATCCATGTGATGGTGTAAACACAACCCCCAAGCATGTATATAGGGCATAAAATTGATACACTACACCATGATGAACAAACCAAAGATAGCACCTTCACCAATGAGATATAGGAAGAAAGCTGTCAAATTCCTGGTCATTTGTTTGGCATGTCAGGAGGAAAAGGACAACATCAGGAGAAGAAGTTTGACTCATAATGATCATTCTATCATCAAATGAGAGCTGATAATTCCATAATTCAGTTCCTTCCACTTGAAGCCCGTGTAAATGTGTTGGTAGATTGTATTACCTCCAAAGTGGTAACTTGGACTTTGGAATTCATCTTTAAAGATGAATAACCAAACACAACAGTGTTTGAATAAATAAATAAAAAACAAGAAAAAAAAAGGCAAGTTACACTTATGTTCACGAACGTTTGAAAAAGGAGAATAACAATTCCATTTTGGAATAAATTACAAAACAGTTTAATCAATATTGAAAATAAAACAATTGAAAAGTACAATGAAAAACATCTTGACTGCCAAACATGAAGTAATAGTTCGATAGAATCAAATAGAGGGAATCACATGCATCAGGAGGGTGTGTCATACTCCTATTGTTGTAGGGTTGTCGCATGATGATTTACATGCGAGACACAGTTGAATCACATTGATTGTGGGGTATGTGGGAGCTCAAGGCTTGTGGCATGCAAAAATATTTTGCATATAGAGAACACCACTGAACAAGAATAGCTATATCTGTGAAAGGAGGTAACGTACCATGTCGGAATTACATTTTATTTCCTTTCTAGAATGGCTACAGACTATAATAAAAAAATACAATTGTTTATCTTAAATAGCTTAAGGTCTGCAACAGTCTACACCTATTTATACTTAATATTATTGCTTTATTGCCCCTTGAACTGTGTATAACTAATAATACTGCCACACTAGTTACAAATAATTATTCATTATTATATCACCTAATTTAACCTTATCTGATCTAATAGGTTTCTAATTTTTATATGTTGGTTACATCTATAACAATGAATAAAAAATATACATGAAAAACAAGAAATATAGTACTTACCTTTGACTTTTTTTTTTTGCTATCAGTTGCTGATGATATTTAAGCCTACTTTTTATAATGATGGTAATATTACACTAAATATTTTTTATTTACTTAAATAATGCACCTAAAAACACAATAATAACATGCAAAAAAGCAAAAAATGTCCTATATCTATCATAATTTAAATGGCTTTCTAAATATGACATAATAGCCTTAAAATAGACCTGAACACCAAGATAGAAACTTTCAAACTTAAGACAACATAGACAATACACTGTACCAAAAACAATGTAATTTAATACATCATTTGATAGATTAAAACCTTGTCTTTCTATTGGGTGTAAATAATATAGTATAAAATGTCAGACACAGCTATTGGCAACGTGTGAAAGGGAGGATGTAATAACTGGGTGTGATTTTCTAGTTTATTACTCAGTAAACAAATAAGATTGAAGGCAATAAAAATTAGGCTTTGCTTTAGCAATATCCATATTGTAACGAGTAGATTATGTTAAATAAAGAGAGAAGACCTAGAGAACAAATGTCACAAATCTCATACTACCTATACTGAGAAAGTTTTAAATATTTCCTTAGAAGATTAAGAACTTAAAATTTACATAATATCAATATTTGATTCACTAACCATATTTTGATGCCACGTTTATTCATATACATTTATTAATGTGGTTTGGTATTTTAATGGCAATATCACTTTACATTAGCTGGCTAATGTTGTATCTTTAAAAAAACAATGTGAAAAACTAAGATTTTTTTAAATGATTACTGGTACACAAACTAAAGACAACCATGGTGACAGTGTTGTGCTTTGTATTTCAATTAGACATTCTAAACAATTAAAAGAAAAAAAAAATCTACCCCACTATTACATTTCTAATTTCTAACAATGGATACTTATTTAACAATTATAGAAACACCTAACCTCCTTACAGTGTTACAGTTAACAAAGGTTTAACTTGCTAAAGCACAAGTTATCCGACATTCATTTTAATTTCATGCAGTAAGTCATAATATTAATGATAAAATTACGAATTTATGACAAAAAATTGTTAAGTTATCCAATAACTGCTTCTGTTTAGAGGTATCCAATACACACAACTTGCGTATTTGATACAAAAACTAACTATAATAAGCACCCTAATTATAATTCTATAAACATTATTTCATGTATCTGTAGAATCAGCACTTATTCAAGGAATTTTGTGTAAATGATTAATGTTATTGCAGTGATACTGACTTCAAAAATTGGCAATCCATTTTGAATATACATGATAATTTTAAGCCTGAATTCTTTATGTATTGGAGCTTAGATGATAAGACAGGTTATGCTCAGTCAGAAGAAATAGTCATCCAATGTAATGACAATTCACTATCACTATATTTTGCACACAGTTACTTAACAAATACAGCTTTAGTTAATCAGTAAAAAAGGGGGTGATTTGTATCATGACAGAGTCATGAATTACTGAAAACAATTCATGTAAATATTCAATGTAATTTACTTTTGAAAATATTTTTACTTTGTGCAAAGCATTAAAAGAAAAATTTATCATATTTAGGATTAAATTTGAGGAGTCTTTTTTCCATTTTGATTTATGTGCAATTGTTTGGTTTACCAGTCTAAAGAAAATAATAATAAGAAGCTTCCACAGAGACTAAAACAGAGAACAATAGCATTTATCATAATTACTGCATTGATATGTTTAAGTTTGTTTATCTGCTTTATTATCATCAAAACTGTGGTAATTTTATTTCACAATGCAACACTGTCATTGCAGAATTGTTAATGAATGTTAATTATAACAAAGTTAAACAGATAAAAAGGACCAAAGTGTATGTAATATTAATGAACCATATAAAGCCTATAAGCACTCCAAGGTCAGAGTGCACATATCACAACCTTTACAGTTGCATTCCAAATTTAATTAAACAGTTTATTATCAATGTATATCAATAAACTTGGCATCAAGTTTGTAATTTAAATTTTAATATCTTAATTTCAAAGTAATATATTAAAAACCATTCTTAATCTTCTGTTCTCTGTGTCACATGACCAGTTTCAATCCAAATTCTGTTTTTGATTTTTGTTTTACCCTTATAAGACTGAGTGTCCAACTAATCAAAAACACATATGACACATACTGACAAGCCAGAATATAAAATTAGCACCTCCGATCTTCTTGCTTTATTGAGATAACCCAGATAACAAGTCCCACACCTCTGTCTTTCAAAAAAAGGTCAATAATACTTGCTGGAATTGTTATTGGCTGATTTATACCAAATAGAAAGAGCAGCCTTTTCTTTATAAGATTCCTTATTTGTCATTTTGTTTTGGCATGTGTAAATAGCTATTTAGCCTCAGTTTCTCTATGGTCATGTTTTCTGCTCTGAGAAGCTAACAAAACTGTTTATATCCTTTTTATATCTTTGTTATAAAATTGCATAAATTACAGTTGTTTAGGAACATTTTACTCTAGTGTTTGGTATATTTCATTGTGTACCAAGATCCATATTTGAAAGAAACATCAATGATAGTATGAAAATACAAGCACTCAGAATGTATGCCCTCCATTACAAATTACTGAAATAGGTTTCAACTCTAAGTCCAAAATTTCCTGTTTGTTTTGTTTATATTCTTTATTTATTGCTATATATTTTTTAACAAAAGCAACTAAAATGTACAAATTAGAAAATTATTGGGTTAGATAACAAAAAATGAAAATTAAATACAATGCCACATGATTGTAACTTGATTAGTTGTTTATACTAAGTGCTCTCACTGGTCAATTGCTTGTCATGTTCTGAGATAGGGTCTAAAAAGCATTGTACAGCTAAAAGCAAACAGTTGTGAAAAGGTTAGAAAGCTGAGACTACTAGCGTAAAACATTATAATTGTCTGTTACAGCCTGTAGTCATTCTATAAAAATAAAATAAAAGTTATACTAATTTTATTTCACATTTTTTAACTTTTTGTTTCATTGTATGCTGATGATTTTATTACAAAAAAAAACTTCCAATATTTATTTATGAGATTCTAGAGGTTATGCAAATGAAATATGAAAAACTGAGACAAAGTATTTCTTTCTTATCACGAAAACCACCATTTACTCACATTAACTCAGTAAAGGCCTCATAAATTCACAGACAAAGCTTTAGAGAAATATTTTAACAAAGGGTTATTGACAGTCAAATACCAAATAAAAATAACTTTCACTATGGAACTTACAAAGGATTTTTTACATATATTTCCTTATCTGTGTATTACAATTTCTGAGTTAGTTGAATTGATAAGTTGTAAAACAGTTTTCCAATAAATTTCAATATTTTTTTGGTGTAATTCACAATACTCTTTGAATATTTCAAGATAGTCTGAATACATACTAGATTACTAAAAGTTATATGTATTATTTCCCTTACCTAGGCTAATAGGCTGCACTGATAAGTATATTTTTAGAAATATTTCTGAATACACCACAACAGCAAAACACTTTATATGAAAGTATCTATTAACCCTTTTGCTAGGAGTTGGTCAAAGTATGCATGTCATGACCTTTTAGAGTTGCATTCCAAATTTAATCATACTACTGTTATCAATATATACAAATAAACTTGGCATTAAAACACAGTTAACAAATCAAACTTTAATATAAGTTTTAAGTTCTTAATTTGATAAAGAAATATTTAAAAAACGTCAATCTCCCCTAGTATGAGAATCATGACATTTGTTCTCTAGGTCTTCTCCTTTCTCTAATTTATTTACCTCTCCTTTCTAAAGTATGGAATTTAATGTAAATTACTCATTATAATAGAGATATTACTAAGGCAAAATCTCATTTTTACAGCCTTCAATCTTACTTGTTGACGACGTCATAAACTAGAAAACCAGAACTACTTGCCATGCCCAACATTCTCTCTTTCACAAATTATCAAGTACTATATTAGTTGTTTTTCTTGTATATTCTTTATTTATAGTCATAGAAGCAACTAATATGTAAAAATTAGAAAGTTAGTAGGTTAGATGAGATAACAAATAATAATAATAATTCTTTACAAGGTATGCTTACAAGCAGCTTGTGCTTTATGTCACTCAATATAGTAATGTGAGTTACACATTTGCCAAGTGATTTACAGTTGGAGTGGTAGGATTATTAGTTAGACACAGTTCAAAGGGCAATAAAATCAAATAGAAACAAATACAGACCATTATGAGCTTTAAGCTATTTAAGATACACAATTAGAGTTTTCTGTTACAGTCTGTAGTCATTATAAAAAGAAAAAAGGAAAATTTAGATTTATTTAATATTTTTTGTTTATGGTGGTTTCAAGGATGGTCAAGTTGACCAAGTACATATAGAGTAGAGAAAATAACATAAAATATAAACCTTTACTGACATTTTTTTGATATTTATTTAGGAGGTTACAAAAATAAAAGTTAACATTTTTCTTACCTGAAGACATATTTCCAATAGATACACACGTCTGCACACAGAAAGCTAGAATCCCATGTTGTTATAGTGACAGGATTGATGTGAAATATACCAAGATGAGCTCCCTTCAGAAAGTACCTAAAGGAAACCCATGGAGTGAGACACCTGATGGCAGGGACTCCATAGGGGTACATTCATGGATAACCATATCTCCCCTCTTCCAGGGTATACTCTTCATCCAGAATAGATAGGAAGAAGAGGCAAACAAGAGGCCCATACACGTGGCACGGCTGGAGCACATTCAGACTGTACCTTGTACACACCTCAACTCTCCTGTCAGATTTACTGGACCATCAATGGCTGTGGGAGGAGGGCACATAGACTAATAGAGCATACTTGGCTCAACTCTACCAGCAAACTCTTGGACCAACACCAGCTGTGGGAGGAGGGTACAGAAATTCATGTCATAAATTACACAACATGAAACAAATAGTGAGTGTTCATCTCAACTTTAATAAACAGACAGGAGGAAGGCATGGTATAGTAGTGTGTGTTCATCTCAGCTCAACTGGAAAGTCAAAGGCTGCAAGAGGTGGGCAGATATCTTGGAATGTGCTCACCTCAACTCTACTGAACAGATGCAGACTGTAGGAGGAGCACAGTAAACTAGTAAGTGCTCCCAGTGTGTTATTGGTATAATGATATGAGAGGTGACCTGAAGTACACTGACAGTGTCACCACTGCCTCATTTCAAACTGACTGGTACCTGTGTTTTAGACCCAGCTGTCAGGTCCCAATCAGTGATGGTTGTCCATGGTACACCACCCCAGCAGCTAGAAATTGGTATGTGGTAACAGTCTCCTTGCTTTACTTGATTAAAAAAGGGGGAAAAATTCATAGAAATTCCATCAGTCCTGTTTCAGCCAGAGAGGTCTTTTACTGGAAACAGTTCAACAGGTGACCATGTAAGCCTATTTTGCAAAGCCATCAAGCATAAGCCAAGGAAGCAGGCAAAGCAACTCTTGGTGCTGGCTTTCTCTATGATAATCCATGGAAGAGGTAGGATCTAGATCAAAAAGTAGACAGATATCATAATAAACCAGTAGGATACCTCGAATGACCTTGTGGAAAACCCCATCTCAACAGTGGGCATACATAGAGCCAGAATAGATGGTATGAGCACTTCTGTTATCTTGACTCGATGCAGAATTTTGGGAAAGAAGTGTACCTTGGAAGCCACCAGCCAAATGGTGAGATTCTGGGAGCAATGCTAGAAAAAAAAAAGAAAGAATGTACTTGCCTGACAAAGGATGGTGAGTACACTAGAGGATAGTGAATGAAGGCAGGCAGTAACCTGCAGGAGATGAGACAGCCAGATGGTGAAGATAGTGGGTGATGAAGGTGTGAGACAAAGTCCACATGCCATCCTGGAGGATTTCATCAAGTGGCTGTTGGAAATGAAAGGAAAGGGGAATGGTGAGGTGGTGAATCTGATGAGAAAAAATATGGAACAGTCTGCGGGTATCAAACCCAATAACAAGTACACCAAATGGAGCAGTTAGTTGACCCAGCTTGTAAAGGTAAACAGAGATAAGTCCCTGAAACAAGAAGAATCCCTGAGAGTAAAGAGGCAAAGAGAAGAGGTTACCCTATGGGAAAGTCTAGCTTGACAGGCGATGGACTGGACAAATCCCAAACATGAAGGTAGAGGGATGTGATCCCTGGATAGAATAGCAATATGTGAGGTTGGAGCAAGGGGGAAGGTGTGGGAGGAAGGGGAAGAGAGGGATGGGTAAACAGTAGACAAAGATGAGGAAACCATGGTTGAGCTGGCCAAAGAGGTGCCACCAAGAGGACATGACAAGGAGAGTTGTGAATCAATGCCAGGACCTGTGGTAAAAGTTAGGCATGTAAGCATCCAAGAAAGGATGTTGACTGAAAGCATCAACAGCCAGGGCTGAAGGATGGGGAACAGGAGATCAAAAGAGAGTAAGATGAAATTGAAAGGTATGACACAGGCATCAATGAGTGGAGTCCTCAGAAGAGAACACAGCCATATGAAAACTTGAGGGTAGAGAGATCATTCTGTGGGCAGAATATGGTCTGATCAAGAGTGCTGTTCTGCAATGAGGTTCATAGCACCTATTACATGACAGGCAATGTGGCAAACTCATTGAGAATTGGTCCACAAAGAAGGTCTATGGTTTAAAAACAAAGTGTACTGGATCTGGTTCCCCCCCGACAGTTGATGTAAGAAACAAAGGTGGAGATATCAGAATGAATCATAACCAAATATAGACCAAGTTTATGCAGATGATACACAAAAGCCCTGATCACTTTGTTGAAGATGTAGGGGAACAACACAATGCCAAATGGAAGAGCCCTGAACTGAATTAATCGAAGGAAATATCTCAAACTTCTGCAGTGGGAATATAAAGGAATACATCCGAGACATAAACCTTGGTCATCCATAGTCTTGCGAAAAAGACCAACAAAGAAATAAGAAATTTTCCATACAAAAATGAGGGACAATCATTTAATGATTGAGAGAGGAATGGGAGGATTGGAACAGGTGAGTAACCAATGAAATTACGAAGAATTGATGCTGGGAAGCTTCTGTCAATAATTCAAATGGAATCAGGAATACTACCAAAAAAAGAAGAGTGAAGAAATAGGGCAAGGCAGAGGTCCCATAAAAAGTAGAAGGGAAAACAAAAACAGGAAAGAAGGGTATCCCTATCCAACAAGTCCTAACAACAAATGATCCAAGTGAGCAGGGAAAGGGCAGAAGGAGAAGTACGGGCCATGGTAAAAAGAGAATGGTAAAGGAATCACCAGCAAAGTCACCTGGGGCTTGAGGAAATACTTCTGACATAAAGTACTGAGAGGAAAGGTAAGGAAGCAGAGAAAGGAGGATTAGGCAAAGATGAAAGAATTGAGAAATGGAGAGTAAAAGTGAACCTAATGGGTCTGCCCTCTACATATGCAAAAAAGACTTTTAAGAACTGTGACTACAGAAAGAGGAAGTTCAATTGACTGCATGACATGATAAAGGAATCAGAAAGGTGAGGAGAACAAGGTATAAGATTGTAGGCACAGTGATGATCTAAAAAGGAAGTAGTGTGAACACCAAAAGCAGGAGACGGGGGAAAACAAAATTCGTTAGGGTGAGGGTTATGAAGGAGGGAACAGGAAGTGTGATATGACACAGGATCGAGAGATAGAACATAACATAACTGAGTAATAAGGTCCCAGTAATGTGAAGAAGTTTAAAAATTCTCCTCAACATGAAGAGGGGCTCCTGAGGCATAGCCAGGAGGAGGAAACAAACAGTTAAAGTCACCTTCCTCATCATATTTCTCAGAATGGGGGGAAGGAATGCCAGGCAAACATACAGGTGCTGAAACTCCTGGCTGCATAATGGAACCCACTACCCTATGCACAATCACTGTCACATCATCCACAGTTAACATGTCTCCTGTAACCAAGTTAGAAACTTGACTAGTGTGAGGATATTCCTCACTCACACCAGATGTTGAAGCTGGATGAACTTGAGAACTCATAGTTTAAAGAAAGAAAGGAAACAAAGTCTGTTGATTAGACTGCAAATCTCCTTAAATTATGAGCAATACAAACATATCTAATACTTGCAGTGCTGAGGAAAATTATTGACGATCACTAGTGTAAAAACTAACTTTATACAAGGTTGGTTAATTTGATTAACCTTGTAACCACCTCAAAAAATTTAAATAAATCTAAAATTTTCTTTTTAGAATGATTTCAAATTGTTATATGAAACTAAATAGCTTGAAACTTGTAACAATATACATCTATTTATACTTATATTTTAATATTTTAGTATTTTATTGCCCTTTTAACCCTGTCTCATTACTATTTATACCATTATAAGTTGTAAATCACTCAACAAACATGAAACTTACATTACGCTATCCAATTACATCATGTATGAAATACTTGCAAGTTTTCTATTTTTACATTTTAGTTACATTTATAATAATAAATAAAGAATACAAATGAAAACAAGAAATAAAGGACTTACCTGGATCTTCTTGTTTTTGCTATCGACTATCGATAACACTTCACCATACTTTTTATACTAATGGTAGTAGTGCACTAAATAATTTTTATTTAATTAAATAATGCACCAAAGAACATAGAATAATAACATGCAAAAAGAAGACAATGTCCCATAACTATCACAATTGTTCTGGCTTTCTAACTACATGACAAGAGACATTATAAATTCATCCAAGGTTGTCAATATGTTTCCTGTTGGTGATGAAACTTGTACTAAAAGAGAAATTGACAATTCTCTGTTCAGAAAACAACATATTACAATATGTTATTTGATAGATGGAAACCTTGGCTTTCTATTGGTTATAAATAATATAGTATTAAACATAAGAGAAAATTATTAACAAATCCTGAAAGAAAGGATGTGACAGATGGGAGTGGCAAGAGGGGTCTGGTTGTCTTATTCATGGCTCTGTAACTAAATATGATTGAAAGCTATGAAAATTATGCTTTGTCTAAGTGATGATGATATTATAATAAGTAATTTACTTTAAATTTTTGTATTTCTTGGAGCAGTGGTAAATAAATTAGAGAAGAGAAAATGCCTAGAGAGTAAATGTCACAATTCTCATGCTAGGGGAAATTCTGGATTTTTTTTTTATATATTGCCTTATAAAAGTAAGAACTTAAAACTTATATACTATGAAAATATGGATTACTAGCTATGATTATTACACTATATATACTGGTATATCATGTAACACACAAAAACCTTGTGACTTGCACAAAAATGGATGTCCACAGAGAGGGGGTTAAAAGTTACAGTATGGAAACTCTGATGGTTAGAAAGTCAGTTGCATCAACTGACCCATATGGAAAGAGCTAAGCATGTTTCAATTTGCCATATTTCTGTTAATTATATGCCTGAAAATATTTCATAAAGACACACCATTCATAACATTGATTTCAGATATGTTATCATCAAAATTATTAAATATGAGAGAAGTAACGATTAAGAAATGGAAATTAAAGCACACACAAAGTACTGTTAACCCTGTTTGCAAAAAAAATCAGCAAGATTATT
Source organism: Limulus polyphemus (assembly GCF_000517525.1). NCBI lineage: Eukaryota > Metazoa > Arthropoda > Merostomata > Xiphosura > Limulidae > Limulus > Limulus polyphemus. The sequence goes on from NW_013667187.1 coordinate 188,317, forward strand.
AATAAAATGTCTTTTAAAATGTAATAATTCAAATGATCACCTAGTGCCTGTTACACGTTTGTAATGTCCAGGTGCATACACAGCCAAAATGCTTACTCCAGATCCAATGTTAACGACCAAAAAAGGATAGGGATTACTGAAGTCAAAGTGTTTCTTTTCACAGAGTTCTTCATTCAGAGGATTATTAAAGTAATAACATTCTTCCTCACAATTTGCTTCTATGTAATGAATGCCACATATTAGGGAGTCCAACTCATCAAACTTGTGGAGTTCTAAATTCACCTCCTTCAAAATAAAAATACAAAATTAATTATAGCTCATGCTAGGTGCTTATTTATATAAGATAGGCAATTTGTTTAGTATTGGCTTCCCACAGTAAAAATTTACTATTTTTTGCATCTGACACTTAAATGTATAATAAACATACTTTAGGATTACAAAAATATTGCCAATATCACAACAGAATTTAAATTCCTTACTGCACCACACTTACTTACAATTTTATATTCCTACTTAGAGTGCAAAGATTAATAAATGAGAAGTAGTCTTATATTTCAGAAAATTCTGAATTGCCAGTTATAGTGGATCTTATTATAAATTTTAACAATGTGGTGTCAAATTAAACAATTTTGAGATTACATACATTGCAGAATTGGAAACTACCCAGCAAAGAAAAAACAATATTCTTACCAGAAAGTTTATCCTTGAACTTCTGTAAATCTTATATTCAGAATTTAGTAAACATGAATTATTATTGTATCTTTAAATAAAGTAATGGGAATGAAGTACATATACATGTAGTACTTTGTTTGTACAACTCACTACGAAAAACCTTTTTGATCATTCTGTCAAATCATACATTTCTGCTTAAGATTTTTTATGAGTTTTTTTTTAATCTTACAAAAATTGCTACTTTAACTGACTGGGTGTAAATACAGCCAATTCATAGCTCCAACATATGCAGAGATCAAGTCTGTTACTTCTGTGTTAATTTTCATGTTAATCTTTTCCAGTGTATTTTAAAAAATCTAACTGTGGTGGTGACTGAAAGATATAACTTGCTTAATGAAAAAATTTTAACTTCAACTCTAGTTTGCTAATGTTGCAAGAGGTGAATGTTAGTCATATGTTAAATTTACTGTTAAAAAATTAAACCATATTGGATTGAGATGCACATGAAATAGCTTTAGAAGTTAATGATACAAATAATGAAAATTCAATTGTTTAAAAATAATATATCCACACTAAACTGTTCAAGACTTGAACTGTACTCTTAACTTGTATACTGAGACAAATAATAATTATAATCATAGATCTTCAAGTAGAGTTGCTTGTGAAATAACAAATGAACTACATATTTGTGGAAAAGCTGAAGGGGTGACAAGCATTTTATTCCTTAGATGCTAAATCATTTGCCTGGAATTTACGAATTTAGTATTAGTGTTAATTTTTTTACTGTTTAGTTTCTACTTGACAAAAAACATAGTTCAAATGTACCCAGTGGGCAAAACATGCAACCATTGTCAAAAACATGGAAAATATTTAGATAGTCTAAGTATTTGGTACAGAATATTGTGAATTCCCCAAACAGTTTATATGTTCACACTTTTAAGTACAAAGTACTTGTAGTGGCATCCATGCATAGCAAATATAATACACATATAAATGTTTCACAGTCAACAAGCATATTTTTTAGGCATCAGATATTTATGTGCATATAAAAAGAGGGATTTATAGGAAAGGTTAAAACTTTATGCAATATTTCTTTCGAATGTCAAGGACAGCCTTAGTCAATTAATGTTTCAGTTATGGCCTTTTTAATAAAATGTTTTTTTTAAGAAAAATAAGTGGATGTGTAACAGAATAATTTGTTCAACTGCTTTACTTTTGATAATTTAATTGTATTGTAAACTAATCACAAGTTAAATAAAAATCTGCTAAATTTTCTTAAGTGAATGTTTATTTCAGTATACTTCAATTGAAAAACAATTATTTTACATACACATATGTACACATTCTTGACTGATTCAAAAGTTTAAAAAAATTTGAATTAACCCTAAAACCATGAGTCAATGGTATACAAAAATTGCCATGCTTTGAACAAGTGGAAATCCACTGGACCAATTTCTCATATAAAGCTTTGTGTAAGTTTAGATTTAATCTCTTGATTTAAGAAAGGCAGTGAATCTTCCAAAATGTTGTTTTGGTGTTGATGAAAAGTCTTTCCAATGTAAGACTACTTTTACTACTGTTTATAAACTAAAACCATGTGGTCCAGTAAAACATAGCACCATAGTTATTGATAGCACTGGCACATAGAAAGTCATTTCCGTTGACCTTGATTTGCACTGTAAGAATGGTTTTCAAAATGTTCATGATGTCTAGGACAGTCTGAACACTAAATAAATGTTTTTCAACGATTTCTTATTACTGTTTTTGGTTAAGATCTGATCAATCATATCTAAGCCTGTAAAACACTGAATGAAATAAAACAATGACAGTGATTATAATGGAAGAACGAAATATATTATTCTTTCTTCTTCACAGCTTTCTTGACCTCTTTTTATTCAATTTTAATGTTTTTGGACAACTTCTCTTTTTGACTGTTTTAACTTCAAGAAGAGTAACTGCGCCCACATTGCTTGCATTTCATGCAAATGTCACATTTTCCAATCTTGAGACTAGGGTAAACTTGATTTCTGGATATCTTCCCAGTATATATTGACTAATTTAAATACTGAAAGCAAGTCTTCTCTCTCTCTTAATAAATTAATTTGCTAAAGGCAGTAGACATTCATAAAAATATTCATACAAACAGAATAAAAAGAACCTATTTTCAAATGAAGATTTCTTTCCAAGAGATCACCCGATGAGAACAACTAGAGACTAAGCTTTGTTTTGATGGATAAGGATAACAATTTAAATACAAATTTTGCTTTATAAGATGAATAGTACGGGACTTTTTATACAAAATACATTCATCACTGATACAGTATAAACTGACAAATCATTTACTAAGGGGAATTTTGTCATACTTATGAACCACTTGGCAAAAGATACTAGAAAGTTTTTATGTACTAGCTTGTAGATGTATTTTTTTATAATACATATAGTGAATGAATCCTTAGCTCAATGTGTACTAGTGTAAATTTTAAGACTGCTTAAGTATATAAAACTTGTCTTTGTATCTTCAAAAACTGTTTATAAACTAAAACCATGTGGTCCAGTAAAACACAGCACCATAGTTATTGATAGCACTGGCACATAGAAAGTTTAAACTATAGGGGTGTAAACTTTTGTAAGGGAAGTTCTAAACAAAATGTTAATTAAAGATTTGGATACAATTTTTTACAAAAAAGGCCTTAATGATTTGAAATTCCTCACAAATGTTTTGAAAAGTGGTGGAAAATCTGAAAGCCTTTTGCAGTAAAATACTAATTAGGGTTCAAGATAAATAGAATAAAAATGTAATAATCAAACTGAAAGCTAAAATAAAAGTAGGTTTATGATTACAGTACAGGTTTAATGGTTCTAGTGTGTGTGTGCACTCCACTCTTTAACTAACAAATAAAAATAAAATAATTAAAAACAGAGTGTGTCCCCAAGTTAAAACATTACGTAATAAACTAACTCTCTCTCAACATAACTAAATAATAACAATAACATATATTTTAAATGAAAACCTACACTCGATTATACTGTGAGGCAAGTGATACACTACTAACTCACTGGAAAACTTAAACAAATACTTAAACACTTATAAATTATAGTTGTAAGCCAAATGTCTCCTGCACAAACAAAAAGGAAACTTTAAAGTTACAAGAGAACATGACGAGTTCTTAGGAATAATATACAAAAATATATACAAACCTGTAACTGGCAACTGAAAGTGAGTACTTTAAATAATGAGCTCTCACACAGAGGTGAAAGTTATAGAAACACTTTTTATTTCACTGTACATTGACAATTAGGTTACAATTAGTGTTAAGTTATAAAAACAAAAATATACAGTTTAAAGTTTTAGCAAAAGAAATTTCCAATATTCATTTAGTAGTTTCTATAAGTTATGCAAATGAAACATGAAAATCATAAGATGAAAAGAAATATTTTTATTCCTAGAATGAAAATTACCTTTCACTCAGACTTGTACAGAAAAGGCTAACAAAGTTACAGACAAATCTGTCTTACAAATACTTTATTAAAAACATGCTTTTTTGTACACAACAGTGTTGTAGTGTTTAATAAAACCATGGCAAATTTTGTGAAGATAAACTTAATAAATTCAAATTAATAATATGCATAGTTATTGTAAGACTTGTAATCTATTTTCACATATAGCTTTCTTGACTCAGTGCTGCCCTCTATATGCAAACTTTTTGCTCACTACTAGCCTTGAGGGTCCTACCTAAATCCATGTGTTTCTACGTGGTATTGCTACACTGTTGTATGCAAATGAGCATGTGACAACCCTCCATTTATTGGAGGGCAACACAACCTCCTAGCACAGCTGACTCCCTCTATATTGATTGTTCATTCATAACTTCTCAATTTGTGAAGACATGCATTTGTTTTTGTTTGTGAGCTTTTGTGATACTGGTGTTTCTTGTGGAGGTATCTACTAAAATACCAACTGCTGTGGAAATATTAAATTTGGATTTGAGTTTTCAAACATTTCTGCACCTGGAAATCTTATGACCTTTTATTTCCATATTATGATTTTACAAGTAAAGGTAATTTCCACTTTGCCTGGTGTGGAACAAAAAGGTGTTGTTGATGGTGGATAAACAACTTAAATGGCATTGGGTTCCTCTTTGTCTGTTGAGGAAGTGGCAGCTATTGTGCAATGGGAGATGGAGTCTCTTATGCAGACTGAATGTTCTTCTGAACCTGATATACCTCCTCCTATGAATCTGTTTGTGACAAGGGGGATTCCCACCACCTTCCTTTGCCATATCTTCTACCACTTCTGTCATGGATCTAACTAGGCCTTTTTCATAATTTCTGAACATGGTTCCTCAGGTATGTTACCTTTTTCTCCCCCCCCCCCATATGATTCTTTTCCTTCACTTTTTAATTCATCATGTGTTTCTGACCTTTACGTTTTTCCTTCATAGTCCAGTCCATATTGAACACTTTTTATCTCACCTTTCTTTGGTGCAGAAAATGCCTTGTCCTTCTTGTCTGCTTGCCACAAATACCTAGGCTTAACATCAGGATATATTCCCCTTTCTTGGATTCCATAACTCCAATGTCTCTTCTCCAGGTCTGGGGGTCAAATCCTCTTTCTTCTGTTCAACTTTCTCAGGTCCAAGTTTCACCCATTCACCTTACCCTCACAATCCTATTACATTATTTTTTCTTCCTTCTGCATCTTTTCGAAGCAATCCACCATGCCCCTATAAGGTTTCCGATGAATATTCATTCCCTTATCTTTTCTCCATCGGTGCATTCTTCCTCAGCCTTGTACTTCTGACTTGATTACTTTATTATTGATTTTTGTTGGGGAGTAACACCCTTCTTAATCAGGTACATTTG